>NW_027637899.1:0-17278 GCF_951216825.1 Electrona antarctica | reverse complement strand
AGAAATAGGCAATGTGGCCCTCTGGAATGATTGTGGAACTATAGTGGCCCTCTGGAGTGAGTGTGGAACTATAGTGACCCTCTGGAGTGAGTGTGGAACTATAGTGACCCTCTGGAGTGAGTGTGGAATTATAGTGGCCCTCTGGAGTGAGTGTGGAACTATAGTTGACCCTCTGGAGTGAGTGTGGAACTATAGTGACCCTCTGGAGTGAGTGTGGAACTATAGTGGCCCTCTGGAGTGAGTGTGGAACTATAGTGGCTCTCTGGAGTGAGTGTGGAACTATAGTGGCCCTCTGGAGTGAGTGTGGAACTACAGTGGCCCTCTGGAGTGAGTGTGGAACTATAGTGGCCCTCTGGAGTGAGTGTGGAACTATAGTGGCTCTCTGGAGTGAGTGTGGAACTATAGTGGCCCTCTGGAGTGAGTGTGGAACTATAGTGGTCCTCTGGAGTGAGTGGAACTATAGTGGCCCTCTGGAGTGAGTGTGGAACTATAGTGGTCCTCTGGAGTGAGTGGAACTATAGTGACCCTCTGGAGTGAGTGTGGAGATATAGTGGCCGTCTGGAGTGAGTGGAACTATAGTGGCCCTCTGGAGTGAGTGTGGAGATATAGTGGCCCTCTGGAGTGAGTGTGGAACTATAGTGGTCCTCTGGAGTGAGTGGAACTATAGTGACCCTCTGGAGTGAGTGTGGAGATATAGTGGCTCTCTCCATCGTCAAAGTTGCCCGTCCATCCCTGGCACAAGGAGATGAGTCATGGCATAAGGAGGCCATGCGTGAATCATCAGTCTATCAAGCAGAAACTGCACGCTGCCTCCCACGCCGTTGACTTTCACTAACAAACCACTTTAACCCATTTATAGGGATGAGGCCCATTCTAAACAACGCCTTCTAAATCCTGACCTAAGCCTGACCTCTAGAGTTGTCACGATAGCATTTTTGTCAGACCGAGTAAGAGTACAAGTACTTGATTTTTAGTACTCGCCGATACCGAGTACCGATACGAGTACTTTATTTGTGTTGAGTAACCACTTATTTGAGCCCCTTTTCCTCATAGATGCAGATGGATCTCCGGTCTACTGTACACTTGTCAGTTGTCCTTTATGCTTGTAGATCGGCTGTTTTTGGCGATCTGCTGCAGTGTTGGGTCAGACTTGCTGACACGAGTTCTCTCAGTTATATTATCTTCTGTTGTCGAACCACAGTTCCCTCATTCATTATAAAGACTAGGACAGGTCGTTCCCCTCCTGATACGTCTGCTTTTAGCAAAAACAAAACAGTGGCACGCTCTGCTCAAGTCTTCAGAGGATCATCATGGGTTCCTTCCTACCCAAAAGGCACAGGAATGGCAGATGAAGTCAAAAGGCACAGGAATGGCAGATGAAGTCACCACCAGCACTCTACCCAAAAGGCACAGGAATGGCAGATGAAGTCACCACCAGCACTCTACCCAAAAGGCACAGGAATGGCAGATGAAGTCAAAAGGCACAGGAATGGCAGATGAAGTCAAAAGGCACAGGAATGGCAGATGAAGTCAAAAGGCACAAGAATGGCAGATGAAGTCACCACCAGCACTCTACCCAAAAGGCACAGGAATGGCAGATGAAGTCACCACCAGCACTTGGAAATACTTTCAATAATGCACGGCAGCAGAAGAAGGAAATGGCGTGCGATGTTTTTATGCTTAATTTAGACGGGGAATGTAGAGAGGCAGGAAACCTATAGGGAGGGGGGGGGGGAGAGAGAGAGAGAGGGGGAGAGAGAGAGGGAGAGGGGGAGAGAGAGAGGAGAAACCTAGGGGCAGAGAGAGAGAGAGAGAGAGGAGAGAAACCTAGGGGCAGAGAGAGAGAGAGAGAGGGGCAGAGAGAGAGAGAGAGAGGGGCAGAGAGAGAGAGAGAGAGGAGAAACCTAGGGGCAGAGAGAGAGAGAGAGAGGAGAGAAACCTAGGGGCAGAGAGAGAGAGAGAGAGGGGCAGAGAGAGAGAGAGAGAGGAGAAACCTAGGGGCAGAGAGAGAGAGAGGGAGGAGAGACATGCAAGACGTGATTGGATTTGAACTCCTGGTTCCTTGGTGACTCACAGAGGCCTCTTTTCCACCGGTTCTGTTCTTAGTCCATGAGCCAGAGCCCCAAGATTGGAACGTTAAATACGAATTGAGTGGGCAAAACCATACCTATATATTAAATTGTTGCTAGGATTAATATAAGTAAATTAATATATGATATAACCCTTCCACAGGAGTAGCTTTTTCACATTTATCACACATTGTGTTATTTTCACCTACACAGTATATACATGATGGGTGAATAGGTAAGCAAAGCAAAGTTACTATATTTACCCAGGGTAACTGGACTAAGCATCAGATACTTGTTTCCAGCCAGGCCCTGCTCATAGAACATTTCATGGTAGTGGTTCAATGCCTTGCTCAAGGGCACTTCAGCGGTGGTAATGTTAACGTGCCGGTCCGGGGATACGAACTGGCGACCTTCCGGTATCAAGACAAATGTAATTCATAGTTTGCACCATTAAACTTCCCCAGTTGACTAGTAGACTTGATTACACGTTTTCTGAAATTGTACATTTAATCATGGAAATGAGGCATTTTATAGGAAAACGTGCAATCACATTAGATCAACTTCCATTGACCCTAATTAATCAATTCATAATTAACGTTCCAATGTTGGAGCTCTGGGCTCATGGACTTAGAGCCGGGCCGGTTCAGCCCTGGAGGAACAGGGGCCAGAGTGCACTACCGCGCTGAGCCACCAGGCACCCTGGCCTTTGAATCGGCTAATTGGTCATAATTTTAAGGTGTTGTACATTAGGGCCTAAAAACGTCCCAGCTCCATCCATCCCATCCCTACCTCTCTCTGTGTGTGTGTGTGTGTGTGTGTGTGTGTGTGTGTGTGTGTGTGTGTGTGTGTGTGTGTGTGTGTGTGTGTGTGTGTGTGTGTGTGTGTGTGTGTGTGTGTGTGTGTGTGTGTGTGTGTGTGTGTGTGTGTGTGTGTGTGTGTGTGTGTGTGTGTGTGTGTGTGTGTGTGTGTGTGTGTGTGTGTGTGTCTTCCTGTGTCCAGATGGCAGGTGTTCTGTTGATTGAATAATGACCTTTGGGGGGGGGGGGGGGGGGGGGGGGGGTGTTATAGTCCACTGATGATGCTGACACCCAAACACGGACTCGCAGTCCCACCCATCCTGTCTCTTTGTCTCTCTCTCTCTCTCTCTCTCTCTCTCTCTCTCTCTCTCTCTCTCTCTCTCTCTCTCTCTCTTTGTCCTCATATCTTATCAAAATAATATGTTACTTCAGGTTAATGATCTAATTAACCCATTTTGGGCGGGAACCCCTTTTGGTGTTAGCATTATGATATGCTTTAGCTATTGAAAAATAGCAGATCTACAAGCTCGTAGCGCGCCACCGAGTGGCGTGCTACGAGCTTGTAGGTCTGCTATTTTTGAAAAATCGAAGAACGACTGACATAGAAACATAGCTTTTTCAGAAAACTGTCAGGATGTAGAAGACATTTTTAGAATCTGATCTCAGGTCAAAATGGGTTAAAAACTACACACTCACAGGAAATTGCTTTCACTTCGCTAATGACTTTATAATAACTCATTCATAATAAATGTCTGCCCGAAAGTTGTTTAATATGCCCTTTAGATTCTACACTTTTTGCACCTTCAAACTCCCCCCCCCCTCTCCTCTCTCTCACACACACACACACACCCCCCCCCCCCCCCCCCCCCCCCTCCTGGCGGGTCACAGTGGGGCGTGCGTAGTGACAGAATGGGGTTCTGTGCAGAGGGAGAGAGGAGACAGAGGGAGGTGACAGAGGGAGAGAGGAGAGAGGAGACCCCACAGTGAGACGGGGAACAGATTGGGGAGAACGAGCCTCAATGTCCTGGATCATTAATCTCCTCTTTAATTCATATAGCCTCACCTCCGGCTCAACACACACAGGCACACACACGCACACACAGGCACACACACGCACACGCACACACAGGCACACACACACACACACGGGCACACACACATGCACACGGGCACACACACACACACACATGTACACACACACGGGCACGCGCACACCGCACACACACACGCACACACAGGCACGCACACGGGCACGCGCGCACACACACACACACGGGCACACACACACATGGGCATGCACACACACACACACGGGCACACAGGTACACGCACGCATACACACAGAAAAATCTAGAGTGTTAATTCAACACGTTTTTAAAGATTGAGTTAATGAACACATGCCCACACAAGACCCCTCTCTGGTCCAACGGGAGGTTGGTACAGACAGACCCACAGGTGCTGCCCCTCTGGTCCAACGGGAGGTTGGTACAGACAGACCCACAGGTGCTGGCACCGTGGAGGTTGGTACAGACAGACCCACAGGTGCTGGCACTGTGGCTCTGGTCCAACGGGAGGTTGGTACAGACAGACCCACAGGTGCTGGCACCGTGGCACGGGAACGCACGGAAGTATCCCTGCTTATTGATTTTATGAGGAATGTCAATGATTCATTTTCCTTGTTCCTCTCCAAGTTTGTCTCCATTGTCATGTGTTGCCAAAGGCCCCCCTAGGTACAGTTTTTAACGCTTTGTAACTTCCGCCCCACATAGCTCAACGATTAGGTCAGAAACAGGCAGTATACTGTAGTTTAATGGTTGAAGGATTAAACCAGGTATGTGGGTTAGTATTTTAAATTGCTGTGTTCATTTTTTTTTATCGTTATATGGTCCCATTTAGTTTATAGACTTCCAGAGATAAACACTAAATAAATAAAGTCTGGATATTTTGCTGTGTTCATTCCAGGTTATAACTTATAGCTCCACCAGCCTGGCCAGAAGCAGTGAATGTAACTTCTGTTCCAGTAGAACAGAGTGTTCTGTACAGTCTGGGGGCCGGATTAGGGCTGGGCCATAATATGTTGATGTGGAAAAGTCCAGAATAGTCACCCAGCCAGCCATCACTCTTACTTTAAACTAGTGTTGTTATTTTAAGGAACATATTGCTCCTGATTACACATTAGGTGAGCATCTCTGATGCCTCTTGAGTGCTTAAAGGAGAATTCCATGCTAGAAGGCTTTCTTACCTTTATTTGTAGTTGTTACGTCCCCACCAAAGAGGTCCAGGTGTTATTTTGTGCAAAAGCGCATTATTGGCTATTTCCCCTACCATAAAGCCCTCAATGAATTGAATTGAATTGCATTGAATTGAATGGGGCTATGGGGTGTTGTGCTAATTCGCTTATTTCCATCGCTCAAAAATAAATTTGTTTTGTATATATCCTCTCTTCATAATGTAAATAGTATCCCAAGCGGCACACTTTACTACTTATTTCGATGGAAATAAGCGAATTAGCTTATTATCATCACAGTCAATAAAGACGTTACAATATGGAGGTCCTCTGTTAGAATGTGTAATTAAACTAGTGTTAATCAGCACAGTCTTTAGACATTACAATGTGGAGCTCTTTGTTAGAATGTGTAATTAAATATGTTTGTGCCAATGTGTTGTAAAATACAGTATCATAATCACAATTTTTTTCCCTCTCATCTCACAATCATTCATCAGCTAAATTGATTGTAGTTTTTATTGTAGCCAATGAGGCGTCTAGGTCTTAATGACAGTTGGTAGGGCGTTCCACATTTTTGTGGCATAGGAGCGAAATTAATTTAGTTCCTTGTTTGTGCCGAATCTGGGTTGTACATGGTTCGTTGCACTCCCACTGGTGTTGTGGGTGTGGACTTTGTTGACATTAAGGAAGTATCTAGACAGGTACATGGGTATCTTGGTGGTGTATCGAATCTTGTGGACCAGACCCATTGCAAGATGCTGTACTCTGTCGTCGACCCAAAGCCATTCCAGCCTCTGTCAAAACGGGCTGCCTTTGTTGTGTTAACATCAGGTGGCGAATAAATATGTGGTTAGTGCCTGAAGTGAAGAAGACACGGAAGACAGTAGTCGACTTTAAAAGTGAATGAACTGAACTGGCTTTGGGGGGTTTTGAAGCAGAGCATTAATAGTAATGTCGTTCCTTCCTTCCTGGAACAAGTGCCAGACTCTCTGCCAGTCTCACAAGGCAGTGATTCTCAAAAAGTTTGTTGGCATTTGTACCGACTTTAGTACCAACTTTACCCAACCATAACATTTTGATTAGAAACCTGCAAGAGAAAACCATAGCCTGCCCAACGCACGGTGCTAAAATGATAAACCACCATTTCAAGGATTATTTATAATACTGTAACGTTACAATAAGAAGTGTAGTGAAATGTTTGCAATTAGTGCAGTATCAGTATCTCTAAGGTGCAAATAAGTCTTGCTTGCTATTCAATAGTGCTATAGTTAAGTTTTTATTTAATTTGGTTTAACACCATTTAACACATTTTGGACGGGAACCCCTTTTGGTGTTTTAAGCATTATGTTATGCTTTAGCTGTTGAAAAATATTTTTTGAAAAATCGTGAAAATGTGCCTGAAATCTTTGAATATATATTCTTTCAGAGCGAGTTTATAACTCAAATCTTTGCTACTGGGAGGGTCCCTGAAACAACATATTTTCAGATGGGGGTCAGCGGCCAATGTCATATATATTTGGAGTATGTTTGAGAACCATTGACATAGAAACATGGGATTTTCAGAAAACTGTCACGATTTAGACAGACATTTGTTTTAATTTCGGCGTCAGGCCGAAATGGGTTAAATCGTTTTTTTATTGTTCATACCGACAGCAGTTGTACAGAAAATGCAGGGAGAGAAAAGATGGGGTACAAACTTTGATATACAGTATACTGATAGAGCAGACACATGATGCCATGAGTGTATACTGTATGGGTACATTTCCTCAATCAGGCAATCTGGTACACTTACTGTACTTACTGTACCCTTCTTGAGATTCTAACTCCCTTTTCTGTGGAATGTCTTAAAGGGGAATTCCACTCATTTTCAACATTTTACTATGTCATTAATATACCTTAGAGTTGAAATAATAAAAAAGTCCCCCCATTCTGTGTTTCCTAGAACTTGAGGTCTGAAAAAAAACATCATCTTGATGATGTCATCAAGATATGATTCACCATGTTAATGATGTAGTAGTTTACTATGTATATTAATGACATAGTCAAATGTTGAAAATGAGTGGACTTCCCCTTTAAACCTCAGACTTCCCAGTAACTGACACCATGCACACACTTCCACAGAACAGAACACACAGAACACACTTCCACAGAACAGAACACACACGTTTAGTGCACTAGAACATCCTGTTCCGTGGAAGAAAATACTAAATCTTCACTTTGATACATATTACTAAATGCATGGTCAGGGACCACATCATGCAATACCTCCACGGACCACCAGTGGTTGAAAACCCCTGAACTACAGTATGAACTAGAAAAAGTGCCCTTCCGGGCACAGGTCTCCACCAGGAGGATAGGAGTGTGTGTGATGTTTGGCAAAATGTTTAGGAGGATGTTTTTTTTTTATTTGTTTTTGCAACAATTCTCTTCATTTTGTTGAGGAAATGCAGAGCCAGATCACTCATAGCATCTCTGAGGATAGAATTCTGGATGAGCAGGACATGTGCAGCATTTTGTACAAAACGGGCCACTCCTGAAAACTTAGCCAATCAGTGTACAATCTGAGAAATCCAACAGACTCGTCTTGATCACATGACTACAGAGATCATGTGTACCGATTGCCATTTCTTGCCTTTGATGGCAATTGGATGATTTGAGGCATTTTGTTCCAAAAATGTGTTTTGCAAAAATCAACCTGTTGGTGGCGCTATAACAGGCCAATGTGAAAAGGGTGGGATATATTCCTCAGCCTAGTAAGAAAATGTGTGAAAGATTTCACGTAAATTGCATGCTGCGTTCATGATTTGAGGCTTTTGTTCAAAATGGGGCAATCTTGCAAACTGTGAAAGCCAATTATAGCCAATCAGGATGGAATATGAAATATCGGACAGATCCAACTTGAGCACATGACCATAGAGATACTGTGTAACGATTTGTGAGATTTTTGGACAGAATCTGGAGGAGTAATATCAAAAAATGTGTTTTACAAAAGTCGGCCTACTGGTGGCGCTATAAAAGGCAGATGCGGAAAATGCAGGTCAAAGGTTTGTCCTTGGCCTCTAGGGAGTGTGCATGCAACGTTTCACGCAGATCGGTGCAGTTTTAGGTAAAAAATGTGAAAAGCTGCCTCATGGTGGCGCTATAACAGGCCGTTCTGGAAAATGTGGGGCAGAGGTTCATCGTTGGCATCCAGGGAGTGTGTGTGAAAAGTTTGGCATCGACCGGGTTAACGGTGCCGGAGATTAGCTGGTAACGGACGGACGGAAGGAAGGACGGACGGACACACGGACACACGGACACACGGACGGAGTGCAAAACATACTCTCTCAAACATACTCTCTCCCCATGCCTTCGGCCTGGTGGAGACAACTAGTGAAGGACTTTGTTACTCTAGTCTACATCAGGGGTTCTAAAACAACTGTCCTCTCCAGACCACGAATGCAGCATTTATACTATGGTGAAAGAAATGCAAATGCCACTCCTCTCCTTTCCATGCCAGATACCGGAAGGCAGCATTCAGGAGAATTGCTTTTTTTCCCCCGAAGTCTCCTGAACTTGAACACAGCATTTTTGCGTTGAACAAATGTGTTTAGAAATCCATGTCGTTACACCTGCATCTCCACTAGATAAAGAGTGCTGGGTTGCGCCCTGAAAATAGCTGATCTACAAGCTCTCAACGCGTCGCAGTGCGACGCGTTGAGAGCTTGTAGATCTGCTATTTTTGTCCAAAAGTGCCCTCTTACGGGATGTCAGCCCCTGCCTCTCTAACTCTCTGCACATCCCTGGCAGTTGGTGCCTAGTCTGTCTTCCCTTGGGAGAGGGGTCTGTCAGTGGTGGCCTTTCTCTATTGCAAGGCTGTGTTCACCGAGTCTGTACCTAGTCAGTTGGTGCATAGTCTGTCTTCCCTTGGGAGCGGGGTCTGTCAGTGGTGGCCGTTCTCTATTGCAAGGCTGTGTTCACCGAGTCTGTACCTAGTCAAGGCTTTCCTAGGTTTTACCCACTCAAGGTCTGGTTAGAAAAAAAAGGAACAGTCAAAAGCAAAAAGAAAAAGTCAATATTTGCATTGGAAACTGATATACTGAGTCTGATACAAAATAATTCTTATCACGTTTCTCTTGGTTTCCCACCTTCTGAAATTTGGTTGAATGTGGAAACTAAATGATGGTAACAAAAGTTGGCTGTGTGTGTGTGTGTGTGTGTGTGTGTGTGTGTGTGTGTGTGTGTGTGTGTGTGTGTGTGTGTGTGTGTGTGTGTGTGTGTGTGTGTGTGTGTGTGTGTGTGTGTGTGTGTGTGTGTGTGTGTGTGTGTGTGTGTGTGTGTGTGTGTGTGTGTGTGTGTGTGTGTGTGTGTGTGTTATATTATTTATTTGTTTGTTTGCCATCGTCCAGAAGAAAATAATGAAAATGTTGCGCAAATCTATATACTTTCTGAGTTTTTAACTAAAATCTTTGCTTCTGGGGGGTCCCTGGAACAACATATTTTCAGATGGGGGGTCGGCAGCCAATTATACATATTTTTGGGGGTCCTTGACATGAACATGTTTGAGAACGACATGATTTATATTTAGAAGACATTTGTAGAATCGTCCTCAGGTCGAAATGGGTTAGATACCCATTGGAACCTATCTCTTTCTCTCATGTTTCGTCATTCACTCGTTGATTTATTTATGGATCTGGAAGAGGATGTCAAGTCTGCTATCCTAAAGCTTTTCCTTGGTTTTTTGTTTTTTTTGTAATCTTCAACCTTGAAGCTTTATCTCTGCCTTGGCTTTGATCACAGGCCAGCCGCAGTGATCCCATAGTCCAGACAGTGATCCCATGGTCCAGACGTTCGTTCGTTAGTCATGCGACGCGGGGCATGGGGTCAGAGGTCATACAGCCATACTTGGTGACATACTTACTTCAAACTTCAAACTTACTCCAGACACGCGGCTTCAAAGGACTGAAGTTCATGTGAAAAGCAGCCGGTTCGGCCTCGTCACTGTTATGCGTCATCAGTATGTTGACCCTATAGCCGGCCGGCCGGACGGACGGGCGATAAGAGGTCTCTTTGATGTTTACTCAACAAATACACACCCCAGGCTGAGTGACGCCGTGTCAGTGTGTTACTGTGTTCCACGTCTCTTGCTCCAGAGACAACAGACACCTTGCGGTGTGCGCGTGGTGTTGTAACAAACAGGAAGTGTTGTGACATCATGTGATGATGATGATGTTGGCCTCCTCTTTCTATGAATCATTAGTCAGCGAGCTAAGAGGTCACCGGGACTCTTTTGAAGTCATGCTCAGTTCAACTTAGTTCTGTATACAGGCATAGTTTCATAGATATTCCACTGTTGCGTTCTTAGCTTACGTATGATTCATTATAACTACTTTGTATTGCCATGCTTTTTGTTCTTGCTTAATGTATATCGCTCTGGATAAATGCCTAAATTGTAAATTGTAAATGCGTCGCAACATGAGCTTCTACAGTATATTGGCTATTTTTTGCTATTTGACGTACAGCAAAGTATATACTATAGGGTTTATAAGTCGTCAATTTTGTCTTTGTTGATGGTTATCGATCGGCAGGGCAATTATAGACATGAGCCTGTTTGATTTAGTCTATATCGCCTAGACTCAGGGCCCTTAAAACACCACAAGGGGTTCCCGCCCATTCAGGACGGGAAGCCCTTTTGGTGTTTTAAGTGCCGCGCTACGAGCTTGTAGATCTGCAATTTTTGAAAAAACGTGAAAATGTGGCTCAAATCTTTGAATATATATTATTTTCAAGCGTTTTTTAACTCAAATCATTGCTTCTGGGGGGGGGGGGGGGGTCCCTGGAACAACATAGTGTATGTTCAGATGGGGGGTCCCTGGAACAACATAGTGTATGTTCAGATGGGGGGTCCCTGGAACAACATAGTGTATGTTCAGATGGGGGGTCCCTGGAACAACATAGTGTATGTTCAGATGGGGGGTCCCTGGAACAACATAGTGTATGTTCAGATGGGGGGTCCCTGGAACAACATAGTGTATGTTCAGATGGGGGTCCCTGGAACAACATAGTGTATGTTCAGATGGGGGTCCCTGGAACAACATAGTGTATGTTCAGATGGGGGGTCCCTGGAACAACCTACTGTATGTTCAGATGGGGGTCCCTGGAACAACCTACTGTATGTTCAGATGGGGGGTCCCTGGAACAACATAGTGTATGTTCAGATGGGGGTCCCTGGAACAACATAGTGTATGTTCAGATGGGGGGTCCGCAGCCAAATGCAGCTAATTCTGGGGGTAAAACATAGGGTTTTCAGAAAACCCTTTTTGTTTTTTTAATGCTGGGAGACTCTTCAAACGAGGCTAGTGGAATGATTCTGCTTCCTGACTTCTTTTCTTTATTGTACTTTATGTTCTCTACTCTAATGTCAATCTGTTTTCACACACTCTGACGTCACCATCTGGAGTGAATGTGCGTAGTGTATTATCTAGACTCCACTGGTCCTGATCCTGATCCGGGCATGACCAGAGTCCCCGTCAGGCCGCTGACTCATGGCCGCCGGACAGGACAGGCTCTAGAAGAATAACAGTCACCCCCCGTTTCCCTAGGTTTCGTTTTGATTTCACCACTAGTGCCTCGACGTAACCCCTCTCTCTCTCTCTCTCTCTCTCTCTCTCTCTGCTGATCTCCATAGTAACAGCCCCCAGAGTCCTGCGATCGAGGGCAGGGCCGTTGTGTGGCCTCGCTGAGAGTGACTCAGCACACACAGAAGCTCTGTCTCTCTCGCACACACACGCGCACACACACACACACACACACACACACACACACACACGCAGACAGACAGAGCCTGGGACCTTCATAACAGACCCAGTACTCAAGGCTGTGTGGTTGTGGTGGGGGGGGGGGGGGGGGGGGGGGGGGGGTCTGGGGGATGCCTATTTTCCCACATCTTCTGTTCTGTTCTCAGATAACCCAAAAGCCTCATCGCAAAAACAAACAAACCAGGATACCCCCCCCCCCCCAGTACAGTAACTTTCTACTGTACATGTGTAGTAACTTTCCACCAGTGTTGTTTTCGTCGACTAAAACTATGACGAAAAATGTTCGTCGACTACCTTTTTACACTGACGAAAACTACATGGAAACTAAATGAAAACTAATAAGCTATGGTGACTAAAACTGAGACTAAATATACTGACAATTTCGTCAAACAAATAAAAACTAGACTAAAATGTCAGGAAGGGACTAGTGGACAAGAGATCCACTGTAAGTCATTTTACACTTGGTTGCATGCGGCTATTTTCAGCAAGTGTAAAATCAGGCATCAAGGCCCGCCAAAATACATTTTAGTCGACTAAATCAACTGTAGATTTAGTCGACTAAAATCGTATGACATTCAGTCGACTAAAACTAGACTGACACTAAAACATTCCATGTGACTAAAATGTGACACAAACCAAATGAAAACTATTCAAGAGACCATGACTAAAACTAAAATCTGCTTTCCACAAGACCAGTTTGTATAGGTTTGAATATCCCTGAATAATTCCCTGATGAACCAGGGCTGGTTCAGAGTGGATGGGTTTAACTTGTTTTTGTCAGCCTGTTTGTGCTTAGAGGGAGAGTGTGAAACACACGCACGCACGCACACACACACACACAGTCACACACGCACTCGCACACACGCACGCTCACAACACATGCACGCACGCACGCATGCACACAACACACACACTGTGAGTGTTTTTCCAAAGCAGGCCTTGGCCAGCCTTCTGTCCGTCCTGCCAGCCTTGCTGGGTGGCTGTGCTGAACACTCTGTACAATTTTGAATGGAACTCCCCCCTCCTCTCTCTCCCCCCCATTGCCCTAGCATTGTTTCTTCACTAACCGGCCGGGCACCTCCAGTATCTGGCAACCGCTTTCCGGTGCCACTGTGATAGGCGCGTGTGTCCCAGTGGGATTACCTTGGGGTGCCAGATTGTGGTCCTGTGTCTGTGGAAACTAAGCAACCTTGTCTGGATCAGATAATAATGCAGACACAAAGAGGCTTTATCAAGTCCCAAAGCTCCCATATCATAGCAGCCTGCTGTGTATCGAGAGCTACGTTCATGTCATAGCAGCCTGCTGTGTATCGAGAGCTACGTTCATGTCATAGCAGCCTGCTGTGTATCGAGAGCTCTGTTCATATCATAGCAGCCTGCTGTGTATCGAGAGCTCTGTTCATATCATAGCAGCCTGCTGTGTATCGAGAGCTACGTTCATATCATAGCAGCCTGCTGTGTATCGAGAGCTCTGTTCATATCATAGCAGCCTGCTGTGTATCGAGAGCTCTGTTCATATCATAGCAGCCTGCTGTGTATCGAGAGCTACGTTCATGTCATAGCAGCCTGCTGTGTATCGAGAGCTACGTTCATGTCATAGCAGCCTGCTGTGTATCGAGAGCTACGTTCATGTCATAGCAGCCTGCTGTGTATTGAGAGCTACGTCCATATCATAGCAGCCTGCTGTGTACTGAGAGCTACGTTCATGTGTGCATATATAGATTGTGACTGGGTTTGTGTAACTTGTGTTGAAGTGTTGTGTTCTTGACCAGCTGGCCCAAGAGGCTGTGTTGTGCTTTCAGCGTGTGTGTCGTCACGGAAACGGTTGAGGGCATGACGTCACTGAAATTATTAAAAAAATAGCTGATATGGAGATCTAAGGGTGGCAGCGGGGGCAGTGGCTTGAGTGTACAGGGTTTAATGAGGGCCCAGGTAGGGCCGGGCCTTAATTTACGGGCCTGTTGAGAACTCACCGGCTGCCGGGCGCGGCTGCACTAATAACTTTGGGACAGGCCCGTCTAGAGTTTGAATGGACACTTGGACAGGTATCAGTCAAAAGACCCGTCTAGAGTTTGAATGGACACTTGGACAGGTATCAGTCAAAGACCCGTCTAGAGTTTGAATGGACACTTGGACAGGTATCAGTCAAAAGACCCGTCTAGAGTTTGAATGGACACTTGGACAGGTATCAGTCAAAAGGCCCGTCTGGAGTTTGAATGGACACTTGGACAGGTATCAGTCAAAAGACCCGTCTAGAGTTTGAATGGACACTTGGACAGGTATCAGTCAAAAGACCCGTCTAGAGTTTGAATGGACACTTGGACAGGTATCAGTCAAAAGGGAGACATCGAAGAGGAAGGACGGATGGGAAAGGATCAACATACAGTATGGAATGTCAGAACAGGTCAGCTCCATATATGGAGATCTAAGGGTTTGAGGTGAGATGTAGAGTTGCTGGCCAATATTGATAAGACTACAGGTGTGCTAGCTTGTTGAAGGTGCTACAGTACCAGAGTGATCTAGTAAGAGAGTGCAGGCGACACTAGCGTTGACTCCCATTGTAACAATGGAATGCGGAAGTGCTCGTTCTATCTCAATGGGATAGTTCCAGCCATAGGAGCAATGTTTGGAACTATAGCCCATAGGGACCCGCTTTGTCTCAACGGGATAGTTCCAGCCATAGGAGCAATGTTTGGAACTATAGCCCATAGGGACCCGCTTTGTCTCAATGGGATAGTTCCAATGTTTGGAACTATAGCCCATAGGGACCCGCTTTGTCTCAATGGGATAGTTCCAATGTTTGGAACTATAGCCCATAGGGACCCACTTTGTCTCAATGGGATAGTTCCAATGTTTGGAACTATAGCCCATAGGGACCCGCTTTGTCTCAATGGGATAGTTCCAATGTTTGGAACTATAGCCCATAGGCACCCGCTTTGTCTCAATGGGATAGTTCCAATGTGTGGAACTATAGCCCATAGGCACCCGCTTTGTCTCAATGGGATAGTTCCAATGTTTGGAACTATAGCCCATAGAGACCCGCTTTGTCTCAATGGGATAGTTCCAATGTTTGGAACTATAGCCCATGGGGACCCACTTCACGGAGAGATCAAAGCGTGTCGCCACTCTCCTACTCTACACTCTGCACAGTACATACCTGAACAATTACTTCTATACTATAGCCATTTTTTATTTTGTGGCCTTTGCCTTTATTTTATATATTTTATGGAGGGCCAGACAGTAGGCTGACAGGAAATGGGAAGAGAGATGGAGGGGGGGGGGGGGTGACATGCAGTAAAGGCCGTCGGGATCGGGAGTCGAACCCGCGGCACACTGCCAGAGTGGATTTATACCAGCCAAGGTGCCTGGACCGCTGAGCCATGGCCCAGGCCTGGACCGCTGAGCCATGGCCCAGGCATGGACCGCTGAGCCATGGCCCAGGCCTGGACCGCTGAGCCATGGCCCAGGCCTGGACCGCTGAGCCATGGCCCAGGCCTGGACCGCTGAGCCATGGCCCAGGCATGGACCGCTGAGCCATGGCCCAGGCCTGGACCGCTGAGCCATGGCCCAGGCCTGGACCGCTGAGCCATGGCCCAGGCCTACTATAGCCATTTTACAATCAACCTACCTCAGGTAACACAGGAGGAACAGGTGTGTCTGTCAATGATTCAAATGTACCATCGTATGACATACATCACAAAGCTCACACACGCATGTGTGTGACGCGCACACGGACACGCACGCACACACACACACACACGCACACACACACACACACACACACACACACACACACACACACACACACACACACACACACACCCATCTTCACGCCAACCTCTGCAATCTGTCACTGTAGCAATAAAGAGCTCAAAGCTTAAACGTAAAGAGAGCTTATCAATCTGTGATATGTTCTCACGCCACATGTTAGGACGCATGAGCACCTGCCTTTAACGCACGCACATGCACGCACGCACGCACGCACACACATACACACGTTAGGACTCATGAGCACCTGCCTCTAATGCACGCACACGCACGCACGCACGTGCGCACACACACACACACACGCACACACACATGTTACGACTCATGAGCACCTGCCCAAACCTGCCTCGAACGCGCACACACACACACATGCACGCACGCACGCACGCACGCACGCACGCACGCACGCACGCACGCACGCACGCACGCGCACACACACACACACACACACACACACACACACACACACACACACACACAGTTATTGCAGCTCGGTTGCACCTGGCATAACATAAAAGCAGTTCCCCAGTGCAGGGGGATTGCTATAAACCTTCCCATGTGCTTCCAGGACCCCAAAATAGCTGCATAGCCTCTGGCTGCAAAATATCTACAAAGGGTCTATTTTAGTATATGTACTTATTTATTTTTTTATCTCTCAAAGATTTGTCCCCCCTCCCCCCGTCCCCCCCGTCGTCACGTTGTAAACATGTGGCCAGGTCCTAGTGGACAGGTGTAAACCTGTGGCCTGGTCCTAGTGGACAGGTGTAAACATGTGGCCAGGTCCTAGTGGACAGGTGTAAACCTGTGGCCTGGTCCTAGTGGACAGGTGTAAACCTGTGGCCTGGTCCTAGTGGACAGGTGTAAACCTGTGGCCTGGTCCTAGTGGACAGGTGTAAACCTGTGGCCTGGTCCTAGTGGACAGGTGTAAACCTGTGGCCTGGTCCTAGTGGACAGGTGTAAACCTGTGGCCTGGTCCTAGTGGACAGGTTGTAAACCTGTGGCCTGGTCCTAGTGGACAGGTGTGTAAACCTGTGGCCTGGTCCTAGTGGACAGGTGTAAACCTGTGGCCTGGTCCTAGTGGACAGGTGTGTAAACCTGTGGCCTGGTCCTAGTGGACAGGTGTGTGTAAACCTGTGGCCTGGTCCTAGTGGACAGGTGTGTAAAACATGTGGCCAGGTCCTAGTGGACAGGTTGTAAACCTGTGGCTGGTCCTAGTGGACAGGTGTGTAAACCTGTGGCCTGGTCCTAGTGGACAGGTGTGAACCTGTGGCGCTGGTCCTAGTGGACAGGTGTTGTAAACTGTGGCCTGGTCCCTAGTGGACAGGTGTGAACCTGTGGCCTGGTCCTAGTGGACAGGTGTGAAAGTGAAAAATGCTGACGAAGAAGAACAACAAGGTCAAAATGTGTTTCTGTTTGAGCAGCAGCAGCACGTCGTATTAACCCAATAAACCTGAGGACGAAAGATGTTCTGAAAAACCCATGTTTCTGTGTCAGTCGTTCTCAAACATTTTCATGTCAAGGACCCCCAAGATTATATGTAATTGGCCGCCGACCACCATCTGAAAATATGTTGTTCCAGGGACCCCTCCAGAAGCAAAGATTTGAGTTAAAAACGTGGTT
>NW_027637900.1:0-28465 GCF_951216825.1 Electrona antarctica | reverse complement strand
TGTTATGCTTTAGCTATTGAAAAATAGCAGATCTACAAGCTCATAGCACGCCACCGAGTGGCGCGCTACGAGCTTGTAGGTCTGCTATTTTTGAAAAATCGAAGAACGACTGACATAGAAACATAGCTTTTTCAGAAAACTGTCAGGATGTAGAAGACATTTTTAGAATCTGATCTCAGGTCAGGTTGATACAAATCAAAATCAAGTTCTTCAGACTGCAATGGGGACCATGGGGGGACCATGTCCTCTGTTGCTGTCAGTCATTCATTGTCTCCGTGGTGTCTCTCTGTGTCTCTCTGTGTCCGTCCCTCTGTCCGTCCGTCCGTCCGTCCCTCAGGCAAGCTGTGGCGCCGGCGCTGGGTGGTCCAGGCCCCCCAGGGGGACGGCAGACCCTGCCCCGCCCAGATGGAGCAGTGGAAACCCTGTCCGGTCAGACCCTGCTACCGCTGGCGCTACGGAGCCTGGTCCCAGTGCAGGGCAGAGGTCAGTCCCACTGTGTGTGTGCGTGTGCGTGTGTGTGTGTGTGTGTGTGCGTGTGCGTGCGCCCCCTGAGGGGTGTGTGGGTACAGCACCTTGTAAATATTTGTGTCCTTGTATTGTATTTGTATCTCTTATGTGGACATAAATAAATGATTAAAATGTGTGTGTGTGCGTGTGTGTCCACCAGGGGGCGCGCTGTGGCGAGGGCCAGCGTTTCCGCAACGTGTCGTGCTTCGTGACGGACGGCTCGGAGGGGGCGGGACCTCAACCCGAAGGGGCGGGGCCAGGCAGCCTGGTGGAGGAGGAGCTATGTGGAGACCCGCCCAGTGTGGGCGGAGCTAAGAAGGTCGTTCTGGAGGAGAGCTGCACCGTGCCCTGTCCAGGTACGCACGCACGCACGCACGCACGCACGCACGCACGCACGCACGCACGCACAAGCACACGCAAGCACGCACGCACGCACGCACGCACGCACGCACGCACGCACAAGCACGCGCAAGCACGCGCAAGCACGCACACCCCGTGGGCTTGTCCAGGAACATATATATATATATATATATATATATAGTTCTGAGCTCTGTTGGACCCAGCGTGCACGCTGAGGTGTGTGTGTGTGTGTGTGTGTGTGTGTGTGTGTGTGTGTGTGTGTGTGTGTGTGTGTGTGTGTGTGTGTGTGTGTGTGTGTGTGTGTGTGTGTGCACTGCGATGCGTGCTGGCCAATACTTTTGTACTTTTAAAATGTAAATGTTGAATCCTCACCTGGACTTTTACTTGTTGTAACAGTATTTCTCCATTGCTGTATCGGTACTTTTTTACTCAAGTAAAACAGGTGAATACTTTTTCTCGACATCAACGACATGCGACAGAACTCCAGAGATGATTGGTTTTCTCACCTCAGTCTCTCACTAGAGAAACAGCAACACAAAGGTTTATTTTATTTTTTGTGTGTGTGTGTGTGTGTGTGTGTGTGTGTGTGTGTGTGTGTGTGTGTGTGTGTGCGTGTGCGTGCGTGCGTGCGTGCGTGCGTGCGTGCGTGCGTGCGTGCGTGCGTGCGTGCGTGCGTGCGTGCGTGCCCCAGGTGAGTGCTACCTCACAGACTGGACCGGGTGGGGTCCGTGCCAGCTCAGCTGTGTGGGGGGGGATGACCTCGGGTTCGGGGCGGTCCAGGTCCGCTCCAGAGCCGTGGTGGCCCAGGACCCCGAAAACCTGGAGCGCTGTCCGGAGCAGGAGTGGGAGGCACGGCCCTGCACAGGTACGGACCCAAACAACACACCTGTCCTCGATGCATTTACTTATACGTTCAAAGCCCTAAATGGGCCCCTATCTACATCCGTGAGATGCTGTCCCTCCCCTAAACCCGGCCGCATCCTTAGATCCTGGGATCAGGCCCTCCTGGTTGTCCCTCGGACGAACCTAGTTACCCGGCCGGGGTGATCAGGCTTTAGCCGCTCGGGCTCCCAGACTGTGGAACGCACTGCCAGCTACAACAGGATAGCACCATCCGTCCCCCTGTTTAAGTCACGTCTGAAAACCCACCTTTACAGAGTGTTTTTTAACTGCTCTCTAGCCATTTGTACATACTTTCTTGTTATTGTTTTTTGTGCCATTCTCATTTTGTTACTGTTTGTTGTTTCTTGCTGTGTTTAATCTTGCTCTGTGCAGCACTTAACTAACTATGCTTTGAAAAGCGCTACACAAAATAATAAAGTTAATATCATGTCAAAGTTCATTTAGACCTGAGAACCCAGTTCTGCAATAATTATGTCTCTAAATCAGTTTTCTGCAAAATCACAATATTGCACGAATCAGATGATGCAAAAACGCTGATCCACGCCTTTGTTTTTCTTGGCTTTATTTACGGCAATGCACTTTTTTCTAGACTGCCTAAGAAAACAACTGACAGATTACAACTTGTCCAAAATGCTGCAGAGTTTTAACTAGAACTAAGAGAGAACATATTACTCCAGTTTTAAACTTCACAGCACTGGCTTCCGGTTGAAAAATTGTTTTACTTGTTTATAAAGCTCTCAATGGTCTCGCACCTTCCTACCTACATGACTGCCTGCCTAGATATGTCCCAAACCTTCCTACCTACATGACTGCCTGTCTAAATATGTCCCAAACCTTCCTACCTACATGACTGCCTGCCTAGATATGTCCCAAACCTTCCTACCTACATGACTGCCTGCCTAGATATGTCCCAAACCTTCCTACCTACATGACTGCCTGTCTAGATATGTCCCAAACCTTCCTACCTACATGACTGCCTGCCTAAATATGTCCCAAACCTTCCTGCCTACATGACTGCCTGTCTAAATATGTCCCAAACCTTCCTACCTACATGACTGCCTGTCTAAATATGTCCCAAACCTTCCTACCTACATGACTGCCTGCCTAGATATGTCCCAAACCTTCCTACCTACATGACTGCCTGCCTAGATATGTCCCAAACCTTCCTACCTACATGACTGCCTGCCTAGATATGTCCCAAACCTTCCTACCTACATGACTGCCTGCCTAGATATGTCCCAAACCTTCCTACCTACATGACTACCTGCCTAGATATGTCCCAAACCTTCCTACCTACATGACTGCCTGCCTAGATATGTCCCAAACCTTCCTACCTACATGACTGTCTGTCTAAATATGTCCCAAACCTTCCTACCTACATGACTGCCTGCCTAGATATGTCCCAAACCTTCCTACCTACATGACTACCTGCCTAGATATGTCCCAAACCTTCCTACCTACATGACTGCCTGCCTAAATATGTCCCAAACCTTCCTACCTACATGACTGCCTGTCTAAATATGTCCCAAACCTTCCTACCTACATGACTGCCTGCCTAAATATGTCCCAAACCTTCCTACCTACATGACTGCCTGTCTAAATATGTCCCAAACCTTCCTACCTACATGACTGCCTGTCTAAATATGTCCCAAACCTTCCTACCTACATGACTGCCTGCCTAGATATGTCCCAAACCTTCCTACCTACATGACTGCCTGCCTAGATATGTCCCAAACCTTCCTACCTACATGACTGCCTGTCTAGATATGTCCCAAACCTTCCTACCTACAGTACATGACTGCCTGCCTAAATATGTCCCAAACCTTCCTGCCTACATGACTGCCTGTCTAAATATGTCCCAAACCTTCCTACCTACATGACTGCCTGTCTAAATATGTCCCAAACCTTCCTACCTACATGACTGCCTGCCTAGATATGTCCCAAACCTTCCTACCTACATGACTGCCTGCCTAGATATGTCCCAAACCTTCCTACCTACATGACTGCCTGCCTAGATATGTCCCAAACCTTCCTACCTACATGACTACCTGCCTAGATATGTCCCAAACCTTCCTACCTACATGACTGCCTGCCTAGATATGTCCCAAACCTTCCTACCTACATGACTGTCTGTCTAAATATGTCCCAAACCTTCCTACCTACATGACTGCCTGCCTAGATATGTCCCAAACCTTCCTACCTACATGACTACCTGCCTAGATATGTCCCAAACCTTCCTACCTCTGTGACTGTCTAAATATGTCCCAAACCGTCTTACCTACATGACTGCCTGCCTAAATATGTCCCAAACCTTCCTACCTACATGACTGCCTGTCTAGATATGTCCCAAACCTTCCTACTTACATGACTGCCTGTCTAGATATGTCCCAAACCTTCCTACCTACATGACTGCCTGTCTAGATATGTCCCAAACCTTCCTACCTACATGACTGCCTGTCTAGATATGTCCCAAACCTTCCTACCTACATGACTGCCTGCCTAGATATGTCCCAAACCTTCCTACCTACATGACTGCCTGTCTAGATATGTCCCAAACCTTCCTACCTACATGACTGCCTGTCTAGATATGTCCCAAACCTTCCTACCTACATGACTGCCTGCCTAGATATGTCCCAAACCTTCCTACCTACATGACTGCCTGTCTAGATATGTCCCAAACCTTCCTACCTACATGACTGCCTGTCTAGATATGTCCCAAACCTTCCTACCTACATGACTGCCTGTCTAGATATGTCCCAAACCTTCCTACCTACATGACTGCCTGTCTAGATATGTCCCAAACCTTCCTACCTACATGACTGCCTGTCTAGATATGTCCCAAACCTTCCTACCTACATGACTGCCTGTCTAGATATGTCCCAAACCTTCCTACCTCTATGACTGCCTGTCTAGATATGTCCCAAACCTTCCTACCTACATGACTGCCTGTCTAGATATGTCCCAAACCGCCCCTCAGGTCTTCCACTGCTGGCCTGCTCGCTGTGCCTAAAAAAATGGCAACTAAAAAACCCGGTGAAGCAGCTTTCTGCTTCTAGGGGCCGACGGCGTGGAACAAACTCCCACTGTACCTTTGACAGGCAGCCTCTGTAGACATGTGTTTCCGTCTCTCTCCACCAGAGGGCCAGTGTTACGACTGTATTATAATGCGTCCATCCATGTGTTTCCATGTCTTTCCACCAGAGGGCCAGTGTTAACATGTGTTTCCATGTCTCTCCACCAGAGGGCCAGTGTTAACATGTGTTTCCATGTCTTTCCACCAGAGGGCCAGTGTTAACATGTGTTTCCATGTCTCTCCACCAGAGGGCCAGTGTTAACATGTGTTTCCGTGTCTCTCCACCAGAGGGCCAGTGTTAACATGTGTTTCCATGTCTCTCCACCAGAGGGCCAGTGTTAACATGTGTTTCCATGTCTCTCCACCAGAGGGCCAGTGTTATGACTACAGGTGGATGACGGGGTCGTGGAGAGCTGCGTCTCGCCTGGTGTTCTGTCAGCGATCGGACGGACTCAACGTCACAGGTACGGTAACCACACCCCCCCCCCCCCCCTCCCCCCCATTCAAGACACCTGTCTTGTGTCTGTGTTTAATGGCCGCTCCAATGCATTTCCAATGGAAGCCCATATGGTTTGACCAAACATTTTGTTTGATGGGGGGGGGGGGGGGGGGGCAGAACAAATCCATCAAAGCTGTGTTCAGACACAAGTCAGGTGTCAGACACAAGTCAGGTGTCTTGAACGCAGCTCAGTAAGGGCATATGTCGACCCCGCCCGCTCACCTCTGCCCCACCCCCTCCTGGTGCTGCGGCCATCTTGGATCCTAAACACAATATAAACAATGGGAGAGGGGTGGGGCCGAGAAAGGCCCTTATTGATACTTTTATCAGCTGTATGTTCTGGTACAGTATTTATCAGCTGTATGTTCTGGTACAGTATTTGTTAGCTGTATGTTCTGGTACAGTATTTATCAGCTGTATGTTCTGGTACAGTATTTGTTAGCTGTATGTTCTGGTACAGTATTTGTTAGCTGTATGTTCTGGTACAGTATTTGTTAGCTGTATGTTCTGGTACAGTATTTGTTAGCTGTATGTTCTGGTACAGTATTTGTTAGCTGTATGTTCTGGTACAGTATTTATCAGCTGTATGTTCTGGTACAGTATTTGTTAGCTGTATGTTCTGGTACAGTATTTGTTAGCTGTATGTTCTGGTACAGTATTTGTTAGCTGTATGTTCTGGTACAGTATTTGTTAGCTGTATGTTCTGGTACAGTATTTGTTAGCTGTATGTTCTGGTACAGTATTTGTCAGCTGTATGTTCTGGTACAGTATTTGTTAGCTGTATGTTCTGGTACAGTATTTGTTAGCTGTATGTTCTGGTACAGTATTTGTTAGCTGTATGTTCTGGTACAGTATTTGTTAGCTGTATGTTCTGGTACAGTATTTGTTAGCTGTATGTTCTGGTACAGTATTTGTTAGCTGTATGTTCTGGTACAGTATTTGTTAGCTGTATGTTCTGGTACAGTATTTGTTAGCTGTATGTTCTGGTACAGTATTTGTTAGCTGTATGTTCTGGTACAGTATTTGTTAGCTGTATGTTCTGGTACAGTATTTGGACCCAAAACCATGTAGTATATTTCTGTGAGGCCGCTGAGCTCTCACGGCTTCATTAAGTGTGTTGTAATCGGCCACTAATGAAGGAGTTCTCGGTCCAGATGGCGTTCGTTTCGTTCTCCGCGTAACGCTGGCTTTGATCGGCGGTTTTCGTCCCAACACGAGTTTCCTCGCCGAGCGAACGGCCTCGTGCGGTTACGATACGGTACGGTGACTCCCCACCTCATGAATATTCATGCTCGTTACAGCTCACACACGTCACCACCCACCTCATGAATATTCATGCAGCTCTGATAGATTGCCAGGGTTTAATGTTTTTATTTTTTTGCAGACAGATGCATTATTTCTGTGTGTGAGAGAACGCCTCGAGGCTCAATGATGTCCTTCCTACTTCCTACTGTGTGTGTGTGTGTGTGTGCGTGCGTGCGTGCGTGTGTGGAAGGAGGAAGAAAGGAAGGTGACTCATGATCTATTGTTCTTTACAGAGAGAGAGAGAGAGAGAGAGGCAGAGATCTAGGGGGATCACACAAACGCACACGTACGCATGCACACACACACACACTCACCATCAACCGAGCTGACCTTTCGTGACCTTTCCTTCCCGCCAGGCGGTTGCCCGGAGTCGACCAGGCCGATGTCGGACAGGTCATGTGACCCGCCGTGCAACAAGACCCGCTCCGTCTGCACCGAGGTGAGGGGGGGTGGGAGGGGGGGGGAGGGGTCCATTTACCGTCATGGAGGACGCCAGTGTAACGATCGGCTAAAGGAGAATTCCATACTAGAAGGCTTTCTTATCTGTATTTGTAGTTGTTACGTCCCCAAAGAGGTCCAGGTGTTATTTGTAGTTGTTACGTCCCCAAAGAGGTCCAGGTGTTATTTGTAGTTGTTACGTCCCCAAAGAGGTCCAGGTGTTATTTGTAGTTGTTACGTCCCCAAAGAGGTCCAGGTGTTATTTGTAGTTGTTACGTCCCCAAAGAGGTCCAGGTGTTATTTGTAGTCGTTACGTCCCCACCAAAGAGGTCCAGGTGTTATTTTGTGCAAAACCTGCCATAAAGCCCTCAATGAATTTAATTTAATTGCTTTGAATTGAATGGGGCTAATTCGCTTATTTCCATCGCTCAAAACTATATATTTTTTTATATATCATCTCTTCATAATGTAAATAGTACCAAGCGGCACACTTTGCTACTTATTTCGATGCACAAAATGCACAAAAACCCAACCCCCATTGAGGGCTTATATTTAGGGGAAATAGCCAATAATGCACTTTTGCACAAAATAACACCTACACGTAACGACTACAAATAAAGGTAAGAAAGCCTCTAGCATAGAGGCAGCGGTGCATAGAGGCAGCGGTGCATAGAGGCAGCGGTGCATAGAGGCAGCGGTGCATAGAGGCAGCGGTGCATAGAGGCAGCGATGCATAGAGGCAGCGGTGCATAGAGGCAGCGGTGCATAGAGGCAGCGATGCATAGAGGCAGCGGTGCATAGAGGCAGCGGTGCATAGAGGCAGCGGTGCATAGAGGCAGCGATGCATAGAGGCAGCGGTGCATAGAGGCAGCGATGCATAGAGGCAGCGGTGCATAGAGGCAGCGGTGCATAGAGGCAGCGATGCATAGAGGCAGCGGTGCATAGAGGCAGCGGTGCATAGAGGCAGCGGTGCATAGAGGCAGCGGTGCATAGAGGCAGCGATGCATAGAGGCAGCGATGCTCTAGCATAGAGGCAGCGATGCATAGAGGCAGCGATGCTGTACAGAAAGCCTCTAGCATAGAGGCAGCGATGCTGTACAAAATCACAAATCACATCCTTACTTAGCAGTACAATAATTAAAAAAAATCACACCCTTGTGAATAGAGGGGCGCTGTAATCATCGTACAATCACCCCCCTAAGGTCTTCCACTGCTGGCCTGCTCGCTTTGCCTAAAAAAATGGCAACTAAAAAATACGGGGAAGCAGCTTTTTGCTTCTACGGGCCGACGGCGTGGAACAAACTCCCACTGTACCTTCGACAGGCAGCCTCTGTAGACATTTTTAAAGCTCAGCTCAAGACCCACTTTTACACCCTTGCTTTTAATTGATTTATTTGTCTTTTAAAAAAAAAATTATTCATGTCCTCACTGTATTGTTTATGCCCTGCCTTTCTTTTCTTTTTTGTGTAAAGCACTTTGAGCTGCATTTCATGTCATGAAAGGTGCTATACAAATAAAGTTTTATTATTATTATTATTAAGAATGGTGGTCCCTTATTGGACCATTGTTGCCACCGACATACCCAGCTGATTGGCTCAGACACATATGACGTACATACCCAGCCGATTGGCTCCGAGTGGCGCGCCACCGAGTGGCGCGCTACGAGCTTGTAGGTCTGCTATTTTTGAAAAATCGTGAAAATGTGGCACAAATCTTTGAATATATATTCTTTCAGAAGACTTTTTATTTATTTTGACGTCAGGCCTAAATGGTTTAAACACTATAGCTGTTCATAGGAGGGGCTAGCGCCCCTCAAAAATCACACCTGTGTGAAGCGAGGGGCGCTCTTATCGTCACACATCGACACTGTGCCTATTTGCTCATACACAAACGTGACGTAGAATTCTCTATTCATTGTCAATGGAGAATTTAATGTTTGTGCACCCACGCACGCACGCACGCACGCACGCACGCACGCACGCACGCACGCACGCACGCACGCACGCACGCACGCACACACCAAAAGCTGGTTATAGTATGGACTAGCGCGCCTACAAAAAAGCTCCACTGAAGCATCTAGTGAGAGTAGTACTGAAGTAGTGTTGAGAACTGCTGATCTATAAAAAGAGAAAACCTTACACTGGTAACCATGACAACCGTGCAGTCAGGGGAGGGGGGGGGGGGGGGGGGGGTGATTTATTGCAGCTGGTGTTTCTGAACTCACTGATGCTGTTCTTCAGTCTGCGTGTGTGTGTGTGTGTGTGTGTGTGTGTGTGTGTGTGTGTGTGTGTGTGTGTGTGTGTGTGTGTGTGTGTGTGTGTGTGTGTGTGTGTGTGTGTGTGTGTGTGTGTGTGTGTGTGTGTGTGGTATGGTGGAAATACTACTTAAATGTTATACTTTAAGTAGAAGTATCAATAATGCTGTGTTAAGTAGAACTAGTAAAAGGACCACTAAAGCACTTTTCAACCTCTCTTCATATAATTGGTCCTCACTAATGTTCATGATAAAATAGCACAATTTTTTTCCTACCCAGTCTGTGTCTCATAGGAGGGCTGTGGGCGGTTCAGAAACCAGTCTGTGTCTCATAGGAGGGCTGTGGGCAGTTCAGAAACCAGTCTGTGTCTCTGCAGGCAGTTCAGAAACCAGTCTGTGTCTCATAGGAGGGCTGCGGGCAGTTCAGAAACCAGTCTGTGTCTGGCTGTGGGTGGTTCAGAAACCAGTCTGTGTCTCATAGGAGGGATGTGGGTGGTTCAGAAACCAGTCTGTGTCTCATAGGAGGGCTGTGGGCAGTTCAGAAACCAGTCTGTGTCTCATAGGAGGGCTGTGGGCAGTTCAGAAACCAGTCTGTGTTGTGGGCAGTTCATAAACCAGTCTGTGTCTCATAGGAGGGCTGTGGGCAGTTCAGAAACCAGTCTGTGTCTCAGGGCTGTGGGCAGTTCAGAAACCAGTCTGTGTCTCATAGGAGGGTTGTGGGCAGTTCAGAAACCAGTCTGTGTCTCATAGGAGGGCTGTGGGCAGTTCAGAAACCAGTCTGTGTCTGCTGTGGGCGTTTCAGAAACCAGTCTGTGTCTCATAGGAGGGATGTGGGCAGTTCAGAAACCAGTCTGTGTCTCATAGGAGGGCTGTGGGCAGTTCAGAAACCAGTCTGTGTCTCATAGGAGGGCTGTGGGCAGTTCAGAAACCAGTCTGTGTCTCATAGGAGGGCTGTGGGCGGTTCAGAAACCATTCTGTGTCTGGGATGTGGGCAGTTCAGAAACAAGTCTGTGTCTCATAGGAGGGATGTGGGCGGTTCAGAAACAAGTCTGTGTCTCATAGGAGGGATGTGGGCGGTTCAGAAACCAGTCCACCAGTGACATCATGTCTTCCTTTAGTTCTACCACATCTGGATCATCATTATGCAAATCAACCCCCCCGCTCTGCAGCACTCCACATGATGCATCGTGGGTATTTTTTTCTGGGAGCTATTATCCTGGGGGAGTGGTGGGGAGGGGGGGGGGTGGGTTGTCAGCCAATAGGAGACCCCCTGTAGAGAGCCTGCGGGCGAGAGACAGAGAGAGAGAGAGAGAGAGAGAGAGAGATAGAAGGGCGTGCGTGCGTGCGTGCGTGCGTGCGTGCGTGCGTGCGTGCGTGCGTGCGTGCGTGCGTGCGTGCGTGCGTGCGTGCCGACTAAATTTACAGTTGATCCGGTCTGTCAAAGTCAGAGTGGCGTGTGCGGTTGTGAACTGATGAAATCACTTCCTGCTGTAACGTGATTGGTTGTTGTGTCTTCCAGAGTGGCGTGTGCGGCTGTGAGGACGGCTACACGGAGGTCATGACCTCTGACGGCGTGTTGGACCAGTGCACGGTGATCCCGGTGCTGGAGATCCCAGCACCGGAATCGGGAGGAGACAGCAGCCGCGCCGACGTCAAGACCATCCGGGGCGGGTTCAACCCCACGCAGCCGGCCTCTGGCGCCCCCGGGAGGGCGGGAGGACGCACCTGGTTCCTGCAGCCATTCAGCCCAGGTATGGAGCATTGATTGATTGATTGATTGATGATTGCTTGATTGATTGATTGATTGAAATATTTATTAACAGTTTGTAGAATTACAGTACATTTCAAGCACAAACTCAATACAAAGGCTGTTAACTGTGAGTGGACGACACCATAAAGCATTACACTTGTTTACAAGAGGGTCCACCTTGTTCAATTCATCAAAACATTTAGAGACGTACAAATAGACACTTCTATAAAGACAAAGAACAGAACAGGAATTCATCATAAAGGAAGTAAAAAGGGAAAAGAAACATAATACAGTGTTAATTTCGTCGACTATAAAACTAAGATGAAAAATGTTCGTCTATCCTTTTTTCGCTGAAAACTAAATGGAAACTGAATTAAAACTAAGCTATGATGACTTAAAACTAAGACTAAATATACTGACAATTTCGTCAATAAATAAAAACTAGACTAAAATGTTAAGAAGGGACTAGTGGACAAGAGATCCACTAGGAAGGGACTAGTGGACAAGAGATCCATTAGAAGTCATTTTACACTTGGTTGCTGAAAGTAGCAGATCTACAAGCTCACAACGCAATGTGTTGTGAGCTTGTAGATCGGCTATTTTCTGTCATTACGACGCCATCAAGGCCCACCAAAATACATTTTAGTCGACTAAACTATATTCCAGGTGATTAAATTATGACTAGGCTAGGCTACAACTACCCCACAATGAGGACTGACTTACTAACACAACCCACTAAATGTAGGAACCTCCTCAGAATCCATGATGACATCATTGTTTTGGGGGATTCCACAGTGACGAGCGTGTGCTGCATGATGGTGCGATGCTGCCCTCTTCAGGCCAGAGAGGGAAATGCACACAGCTGAACCACTTATGATTGTGGTTGTGTAACTGTAACCAATGCTCTCTCTACCGCTCTCTCAATTCAATTCAATTCAATTCAATTCAATTCAATTCAATTCAATTCAATTAAATTCAATTAAATTCAATTCAATTCAATTCAATTCAATTCAATTCAATTCAATTCAATTCAATTCAATTCAATTCAATTCAATGGAGCTTTATTGGCATGAGAAAACGTATGTTTACATTGCCAAAGCAGAAGTGGAACAAGTCAATCAAAATAAAACAATGTATTTACAAATAAATATTGGAAATAAATATGAATTAAATAAAGGTGTAAACAGAGCTGTGTTACATTAAGACTTTGGGTATAAATACTTACTATCTTGTGAGACTATAAAAAGATTGTCTCCTCTCCTCTCCTCTCCTCTCCTCTCCTCTCCTCTCCTCTCCTCTCCTCTCCTCTCCTCTCCTCTCCTCTCCTCTCCTCTCCTCTCCTCTCCTCTCCTCTCCTCTCCTCTCCTCTCCATTCTAAATGCATTACTCCCCTCTCCTCTCCTCCAGATGGTAAGTTGAAGACGTGGGTCTACGGTTGTAGCAGCTGGAGCCTTCGTCCTGCTCGTCTTCATCGTTTCTATGACCTACCTAGCATGGTAAGACCTGTCTCACACCTCTCTACCTGTCTCACCTCTCTGTCTGTCTCACACCTCTCTGTCTCTGTCTCTGTCTCTGTCTCTGTCTCTCTCTCTCTCTCTCTCTCTCTCTCTCTCTCTCTCTCTCTCTCTCTCTCTCTCTCTCTCTCTCTCTCTCTCTCTCTCTCTCTCTCTCTCTCTCTTTCTGTGTCTCTGTCTCTCTCTCTCTCTCTCTCTCTCTCTCTCTCTCTTCATTCATTCACTCATTCATTCACTCACTCACTCATTCATTCATTCATTCATTCATTCACTCATTCATTCATTCATTCACTCATTCACTCATTCACTCACTCACTCACTCACTCATTCATTCACTCATTCATTCATTCATTCATTCATTCACTCACTCACTCATTCATTCATTCATTCATTAATTCATTCATTTCATTTTTATTTCCATTTTGAGTTCTCTCATCACTTGCATCTTCATTTTCTTTTCTTCCCCCTGTCCTTCCCTCCCTCCTTGCATCATCTCTCCTCCCTCCTTGCCTCCTCCATCCTTGTTTACTTGTGGGCGTGTCCATTAGGTCACGTGGTAGTTTGTCGTGCGGTTCAAGCTCCTCCCCTTCCTCCTGCAGTCAGGTTGTTTATTGGACGGAGCGTCGTCACGGCGACCACACCGTGTCGTCCTACACCTGTGGCGACTGTCAGCAGATGACGCTGTGGCAGCAGCAACACAATGCAACAACGCAGGAGACACAACAACAGCAACAAGAACACATACCCCAAGAACTACTGATACAAGAAGAAGAAGCACAACATCAAGAGCTTCCGCTCAATCACCACCAACGACAACAACCAGAAGGCCTAGAGGACCTCCAATCTCCTCCAGGAGGCCTAGAGGACCTCCCATCTCCTCCAGAATGCCTAGAGGACCTCCCATCTCCTCCAGAAGGCCTAGAAGACCTCACATCTCCTCCAGAAGGCATAGAGGACCTCCCATCTCCTCCAGAAGGCCTAGAGGACCTCCCATCTCCTCCAGAATGCCTAGAGGACCTCCCATCTCCCCCAGAAGGCCTAGAGGACCTCCCATCTCACCCAGAAGGCCTAGAGGACCTCCCATCTCCTCCAGAAGGCCTAGAGGACCTCCCATCTCCTCCAGAATGCCTAGAGGACCTCCCATCTCCTCCAGAAGGCCTAGAGGACCTCCCCTCTCCTCCAGGAGGCCTAGAAGACCTCCCATCTCCTCCAGAAGAACTAGAGGACCTCCCATCTCATTCAGGAGGCCTAGAAGACCTCCCATCTCCTCCAGAAGGCCTAGAGGACCTCCCACCTCCTCCAGAAGGCCTAGAGGACCTCCCATCTCATTCAGAAGGCCTAGAGGACCTCCCATCTCATCCAGGAGGCCTAGAGGACCTCCCATCTCCTCCAGAGGACCTCCCATCTCATCCAGAAGGCCTAGAGGACCTCCCATCTCCTCCAGAGGACCTCCCATCTCCTCCAGAAGGCCTAGAGGACCTCCCATCTCCTCCAGAAGGCATAGAGGACCTCCCATCTCATCCAGAAGGCCTAGAGGACCTCCCATCTCCTCCAGAAGGCCTAGAGGACCTCCCATCTCCTCCAGAGGACCTCCCATCTCCTCCAGAAGGCCTAGAGGACCTCCCATCTCCTCCAGAAGGCATAGAGGACCTCCCATCTCCTCCAGAAGGCCTAGAGGACCTCCCATCTCCACCGCTTCCCTTACAGCCAGATCATTTCACAGCCCCGCATTCGTTACCATCACAACAGCAGCTACACCCTGTACTGTCACCACCGTTACATCAACTACACCCTCTACATTTACCTCCATCACCTCCTTCACAACACCAACTACCCCCGTTACCTCCGTCACAACATCAACACCAACTACCCCCGTTACATCCGTCACAACATCAACACCAACTACCCCCGTTACCTTCACCATCGTCACATCAGCAAAACCCACTACTTTCACCTCTATCACGTCACCAACTACATGCTCTAACTTCACCTCTGTCACAACATCAGCTACACCCTCTACTGGCACCTGCGTCACAACACCAACTACCTCCTTCACCACCGTTACACCAACTACACCCTCTACATTTACCTCTGTCACCTCCATCACAACACCAACACCAACTACACCCACTACCTTCACCACCGTTACACCAACTACACCCACTACCTTCACCACCGTTAGCGGCGCCACTTCCTCAGGAACGACATCATCATCGTCTTCTTCTTCCATCCCCGCCTCCGTTTCCGCCATCGCAGCAGCAGGCCACGCCCCTGCCGTCACCGCCAATCGCGTGCGACCTTCCGCCTCCGCTGTCCCCCCTGCTGCGCTACGAAACCTTCATTACGTAGCTGGAGGGGAGTCTGGTGTGTCACAGTGACTGTCCCCCCCCCCAGTCCAACCGCTGAGTGCCAAGCAGGGAGTGCCATGTGATTGTAGTGTTTGGTATGATGGCCTGGCCCGGATGGGGGGGGGGGGGGGGGGGGGGGGGGGGCGGGACCTGACCTTCCAATTATCTCAGGGCGGAAACACTTTGAATAACAAGGTCACTAGCCTCGGTCTCAGCCTTACCCATCTGCCAAGAGAAAGGCCTGGTCACAACCTAAGACAGAGATTGGCCACCAGGTCAAGGTGGAGGACTCTTAACATGCCACCCTGCGTTTAGGAGGGTGGAGGACCCCCACCCTGCGTTTAGGAGGGTGGAGGACCCCCACCCTGCGTTTAGGAGGGTGGAGGACCCCCACCCTGCGTTTAGGAGGGTGGAGGACCCCCACCCTGCGTTTAGGAGGGTGGAGGACCCCCACCCTGCGTTCACGACCGGGCCTGGCTGGTTGTCCGTTCCGTACAAATCGCCTGCATGCCGGTCACATCATTTACAAGGAATACGGTGCCTGGGGGAGGTGAGTGCTGCACTACCTTACAAGGCCACTAGGTGGCCTTCAGAAATGTATTTATATTTCTTAGAACTCCTCCGACCATAGACCATAGACTATAGTAGTCTGGATTCCAGACCATAGACTATAGTAGTCTGGATTCCAGACCATAGACTATAGTAGTCTGGATTCCAGACCATAGACTGTCTGGATTCCAGACCTTAGACTATAGTAGTCTGGATTCCAGACCATAGACTATAGTAGTCTGGATTCCAGACCATAGACTGTCTGGATTCCAGACCATAGACTATAGTAGTCTGGATTCCAGACCATAGACTATAGTAGTCTGGATTCCAGACCATAGACCATAGTAGTCTGGATTCCAGACCATAGCCTCCGCCCACCCCACCCCGCTGAGTAGACTGCTGCTCTGTCTGGTCTGGCTTTGCGTTTTGAACCTGCAGTTTGTCACAAACCCAGATCTCTGGGGTTTACAGATTAAACCTCCTTCGTTGACTTCTATTGAATCCAGAATTAATTCTACTAGACCTTTACCCGTTCTGAATATGAACACCAAATCATGTACAGTGTGGGTAATGCAATGTAATAGATCATACATACATTACATTCTTGAGGGGCGCTAGCCCCTCCTATATACAGCCTTTGTCCTCACACGTCTGAATGTTTGCCATTGACAATGAAAGGAGAAATTAGGTCAAATGTCTGCCAAATATGACATAAATTTGTGGCAACACAAACATTAAATTCCATTGACAATGAAGGGATAATTGACATCATATGTAGACGAGCTAATGGGCTAAACCAACCAATCACATACATTCAGTTGTTCATGAGATTATGTATAATGATAAGAGCCCCTCACTTCACACGGGTGTGATTTTTTTTTAAATCTAATTCATTTCACAAATGAATTAACTCAGTTAACTCCGTTATTTACACAGCCATAATTTATTTACATACACAACCACTTCACAAGTGAGTGGTGCAATTTTTAAAGAAGAAAAAAAAAAGGAAATTGTCAAGACCCTGCGCGAAAAAAAGAAAAGAAAAAAAGATTGATTTGTGTCTGCTATGTTTTAGGAAGTAATGCTCGTTGCTAATACTATTATTACTCATACTTCATTTAGAAAATAATATTATTACTTTACTTATTACTCATTTCCGTTTGTTGGTGTTGAAGGTGCCTTGTTCAAGGACCTGCTCTCTCTGCCTGTTAGCCAGGCAGAGAGATCTCTACCTCCTGTTAGCCAGGCAGAGAGATCTCTACCTCCTGTTAGCCAGGCAGAGAGATCTCCTCCTGTTAGCCAGGCAGAGAGATCTCTACCCATTTAACCTCCTGTTAGCCAGGCAGAGAGATCTCTACCCATTTAACCTCCTGTTAGCAGGACACAACCTCCTGTTAGCCAGGCAGAGAGATCTCTACCTCCTGTTAGCCAGGCAGAGAGATCTCTACCTCCTGTTAGCCAGGCAGAGAGATCTCTACCTCCTGTTAGCCAGGCAGAGAGATCTCTACCTCCTGTTAGCCAGGCAGAGAGATCTCCTCCTGTTAGCCAGGCAGAGAGATCTCTACCCATTTAACCTCCTGTTAGCCAGGCAGAGAGATCTCTACCTCCTGTTAGCCAGGCAGAGAGATCTCCTCCTGTTAGCCAGGCAGAGAGATCTCCTCCTGTTAGCCAGGCAGAGAGATCTCCTCCTGTTAGCCAGGCAGAGAGATCTCTACCCATTTAGGACCTCCTGTTAGCCAGGCAGAGAGATCTCTACCTCCTGTTAGCCAGGCAGAGAGATCTCTACCTCCTGTTAGCCAGGCAGAGAGATCTCTACCCATTTAGGTCCTTTGGTTTCTGTTGCCAACAGTGACACAAAGAAAACAAAAAAAAGACAGGGATTTAGACAGGGATCTGACGGTGTACACATGGTTCTGTTGGGGTCCATTTGGTCAAGTTTGTCCACTGTCAGAGTTAGACTTGTATAAGCGTCCATTTCTAGAATCCCTTGAACCTTGAGAGTCCAGGGACGGACCTCGTTCCTTTTCTCCTCAGATGTTCAGTAAATACAGACTGATGTCGGCATCAGCGTCAAAAAGCTCAAGAATATATTCCCACTTCTGACACCATGCGATGTTTAGGTATATTCATATTCAGAGACCTGCTTTTATCATTCAGCCATCTTTATTTCAGAAGTAACTGGTGTCACCACCAGGGGGCAAAACATTCTTTATTTCAGAAGTAACTGGTGTCACCACCAGGGGGCAAAACATTCCCCAGATTCCTTGCGAAGCCCCACCCCCGCGGAAGCATGAGTGTGCGTCACAGAGCGCATGTTCGGGTCTGTAAGTCCCGGAAAAGATGCGCTGTGATTGGCCAGTAGTCACTTGAGTGGCAGCGTGACGTAGCGTAGCCTTCCACTCTTCCGGCGTACTTCCTCTCCCAATGTGAATTCTTCCGCCCCTCCTTCAACACACATCGCTCCAACCAACTGCAGCAGCCAATGAGGTCGTTCCAACCAACTGCAGCGGCAAATGAGATCGCTGAAAAAAAAAAAAAAGACTGAAAAGAAATATACGTGCACACGAGGTTGAAAAAAATTCAGTTAAAATTGAAATTGGAACTTTTTTTATATATATATTCTTTTTATGATTTTCTTTCTTTTTTCTTTTCTTTTTTTCTTCTTTTCTTTTCTCTCATCTCCAATTTCTAGTGTCCCAAATAAGCATCATTGCTCCTCTCAGGTTCCTTGAAGCAGTGCTTCTCAACCAGCGGTCCTTGAGGGGGTTCCAGGTGGTCCCCATGCGGCTAAATAATGGAAGAGTTGGCAACCAAATGGACCCTTATAGATCTTTTACTCTTGAGAGTGTAAAATGAAACCTGTATTAGTCAATTTAAATTAGTCTACACACGTTTTAGAGAATGTAGAATAATTCTCATCTCATCCAAGGACAACACAATATTTTACTTTCTTGGGGGTCCGAGAGGATAAATCTCAATCAAACGATGGTCTGTGGCCTCAAATGAGCCTCGATGTGCAAAGGTTTGTACAAAACACTGCGTTGAAGGAATGTTCTTTCAGAGAGACGGTTCTTCACTTGTACGTCTGCTGATACTTCACAGCGTCCTTCTCCTCCTCCTCCTTCTTCTTCTTGTCCCCCTCTTCCTCCACCTCCTCCTCCTCTTCCTCATCCTCTTCGTCCTTCACGTCCGGCTGAGGCTCGTCCGTCTTCTTGTAGTTGGTCTTGGCGCCCCCTGTGGCGGCTGCGGGGACCACGTTCCCCCCCTTCCTGCTGGTGTAGAGACGCACGGCGACCGGCAGCAGCGCCGCGATGAGCAGCACCGCGGCGTAGAAGCCATTGGCCAACACCCAGTCGACGGCGCGTCCGGCCGGCCCCTTGTTGCCGCGTTCGGCCTCCTCCGCCTCGGCCCGACCGGCCGCCGCGTCCTCTGCCTCCTTCTTTGGCCGCCACCCCTGCTCGGCCCAGCGCTCGGCGGCCTCGCGGTCGCTCGTGATCAGGAAGTTGTCGAAGAATATGTCCTCCGACATGGACCACAGCTCCAGGCCCACGGCGCCCAGCGGGCTCAGCCTGGCGAACGGACGAAGGTCCTCGATGTAGTCCGGGTTGGGGACGCTCCGCGGCCTCCACTCGCCGCTGTACGCCGCGTTGGCGACCTTGGGCGCCTTCCACTTCCCCTTGTAGAGCGGGTTGGGCACCATGGGCAGCGTCCAGGGTCCGCAGCCCGGCGTGTCCTCGGCGTTGCAGCGAGGGTTGCCGATCTCGGGCGCCTCCCACTCCCCGTCCATGTCCTCGTCCCAGTCCTCGGGCCGGGCGGCGTCCGGGTCCTCCACGCTCTCGGGCTCGTCCTCCAGCCAGCCGTCCGGCATGGTGGCGTCCTCGTCGGGGACCTCCCGGGGTTCGTCCTCGTCCCAGTCCTCGGGCTTGACGGCGTCCAGGTCGGGGACGGTGCGCCGGTCGTCCCAGTCGGCCGGCTTCGAGTCCTCGGGGTCGTCGATCTCGGCCGGCCCGTTCACCGCGGGGATCATGTCGTTCAGCAGGTTGCCGCTGTTCACCAGCTCACCGTCTACCAGGATCTGGAAGCTGCTGTCGGGCTGGAGGACCAGCGTGTACAGGTGGGTCTTCTTGTCCGTGAAGTACGAACGGATCTGCTTGGCGGGCTTCTTGGCGTGGTGCTCCCCGACCTCGCCCGTGGCGGGGTTCCGGTGCTTGACGATCAAGTGAAGCTTGAATTCGTCCCCGCACTTGTCGGGCCCGAACATGATGGTGTAGGGCGTGCGGTCCGTGAACCCTCCCAGGTCCAGGCCGGCGGGATCGGAGGGGTCGTGGGTCAGCAGTTTCACGTAGGCTCCGCCGCAATCGATGCCGCGCTGGAAGTTCACCTCGTACTGGACGACGAGCGGACGCTCGGCGTCGAAGACGAACGGACGGCGGAGCTTTGCGGAGATGGCGGCGTGCGCCGCCTTGGACTTGAGCACGAGGCCCTCGTCTCCGCGCAGCGGGCCCTCGGGGGCCCCAGAGGAGGCGAGCGCCAGTTCCTCCACCTCCCACTCCCCGTCGTATTTGGTGTAGGCCGTGGCCATGCCGGCGTTGGCCTTCTTCCCACTGGACATCACCCAGCCGTCCAGCGTCCCGCGGGCAAAGGACTCGGCGAAGAAATAGTCACCGGGGAGCGCCGGCGGCGCGTGGGGGGCGGCGGCCAGGCCGAGGCACAGGGCCACGCCCACCAGGAGGACGGCCCAGCGAAGTCTGACCTTGAGCTCCATGATGCTTCTTCCTGCTTCCTGTTTCCTACTTCCTGCTGCTTGGGGGGCGGTGGGATTACAGCGACTTTGTGTTACGATTATCACTTAACGATGCTCTGGAACGAACCGTGAGAAGACTCCGTGCAAAGTGCGACGTTCCCGGGTCGCTCGCTCTCCTTTAAGTCGACACCCCCCCCCCCCCCCCCCCGCGTCGACGTCACAGGGTTCCGTTGCCGCGTCGCGATTGGCCGAGGGACGGACGTTGTCACGAAATGCCCCCGAAATTAGACGTTGTCACGAAAACGTCTCCAAAATTAGGAATAATATGTATACCAGTGCAGGATCTACAACGGGTGCTACTGTACTACAACGGGTGCTACTGTACTACAACGGGTGCTACTGTACTACAACGGGTGCTACTGTACTACAAAGGGTGCTACTGTACTACAACGGGTGCTACTGTACTACAACGGGTGCTACTGTACTACAACGGGTGCTACTGTACTACAACGGGTGCTACTGTACTACAAAGGGTGCTACTGTACTACAACGGGTGCTACTGTACTACAACGGGTGCTACTGTACTACAACGGGTGCTACTGTACTTCGGTGTAGTACGCGCATCTCCATTTATGGGCATAATATAGCATGATAGACAGACAGACTTTCCTCCTGGCGCTACAGCAAATCAAAAGGCCCCATGAGTGCGTGATTCGCTCGTTAACACAATCAAGAACGACGCTTTTTGCGTTTGAATGAACGCGCGAGCGAGTGTTCAGCGCACCGCCAGCACTATCGCCGCCTGGCACTTACACCCGCCTTCTAATGAGAGCACAAAACCCCTCGTGTTTCTTCACTAGTCCACCCATCGACTAATCTAATATACGGCAACCTTCCCCGTGTTTCTACACTAGTCCACCCATCGACTAATCTAATATACGGCAACCTTCCCCGTGTTTCTTCACTAGTCCACCCATCGACTAATCTAATATACGGCAACCTTCCCCGTGTTTCTTCACTAGTCCACCCATCGACTAATCTAATATAGAGCAACCTTCCCTGTGTTTCTACCAGGCCTGGAATTTCATCCTTTTAGGGGCAAGGCCACTTGGCCTTTAGTGTGGTCAACTTTTTGAGGGCACAAGGCCAAGTGCCAGGGCATGAAGGCCATCAATTAAAAAAATGATTTTCCGATGAACATTGGTTCAGAACAGTGCTTCTTAAATAAATAATCACAGCTTTAAATAACAAAATATAAGTACCTACTGTTGTAAAATATTGTAAACATGTTTTGGGGACCCAGTCCAGAGATGAAAATCATAATGAGTTGTGTGAGTGTGAGTTAATTCACATAAAATACAATGACAGCCTACATAACTTTTGAATAAGGGCTTGGTTTAGAAAAGCCTATATTTTGTGCTAAACTAATATATTGAATAACATGGCATTGTAGAGAGGTTAGTGACAGCTAAGATAATTTCTCCATTGTGGGGCTGCAGGACTGAGGACTCTGGAGTAAGTCAACACAAAGTGAAAGTGCAGCTTCCCGTAGTTATATAAGGCTGCTCCCATAGAGTTATATAAGGCTGCTCCCATAGTTATATAAGGCTGCTCCCATAGAGTTATATAAGGCTGCTCCCATAGAGTTATATAAGGCTGCTCCCATAGTTATATAAGGCTGCTCCCATAGAGTTATATAAGGCTGCTCCCATAGAGTTATATAAGGCTGCTCCCATAGTTATATAAGGCTGCTCCCATAGAGTTATAAGGCTGCTCCCATAGAGTTATAAGGCTGCTCCCATAGTTATATAAGGCTGCTCCCATAGAGTTATAAGGCTGCTCCCATAGAGTTATAAGGCTGCTCCCATAGTTATATAAGGCTGCTCCCATAGAGTTATAAGGCTGCTCCCATAGAGTTATAAGGCTGCTCCCATAGTTATATAAGGCTGCTCCCATAGAGTTATAAGGCTGCTCCCATAGAGTTATAAGGCTGCTCCCATATAGTTATAAGGCTGCTCCCATAGAGTTATAAGGCTGCTCCCATAGAGTTATAAGGCTGCTCCTATAGTTATATAAGGCTGCTCCCATAGAGTTATAAGGCTGCTCCCATAGAGTTATAAGGCTGCTCCCATAGAGTTATGAGGCTGCTCCCATAGTTATATAAGGCTGCTCCCATAGAGTTATAAGGCTGCTCCCATAGAGTTATATAAGGCTGCTCCCATAGAGTTATAAGGCTGCTCCCATAGTTATATAAGGCTGCTCCCATAGTTATATAAGGCTGCTCCCATAGAGTTATAAGGCTGCTCCCATAGTTATATAAGGCTGCTCCCATAGTTATATAAGGCTGCTCCCATAGAGTTATAAGGCTGCTCCCATAGTTATATAAGGCTGCTCCCATAGAGTTATAAGGCTGCTCCCATAGTTATATAAGGCTGCTCCCATAGAGTTATAAGGCTGCTCCCATAGTTATATAAGGCTGCTCCCATAGAGTTATAAGGCTGCTCCCATAGAGTTATAAGGCTGCTCCCATAGAGTTATAAGGCTGCTCCCATAGTTATATAAGGCTGCTCCCATAGTTATATAAGGCTGCTCCCATAGAGTTATAAGGCTGCTCCCATAGTTATATAAGGCTGCTCCCATAGAGTTATAAGGCTGCTCCCATAGTTATATAAGGCTGCTCCCATAGAGTTATAAGGCTGCTCCCATAGTTATATAAGGCTGCTCCCATAGTTATAAGGCTGCTCCCATAGAGTTATAAGGCTGCTCCCATAGTTATATAAGGCTGCTCCCATAGAGTTATAAGGCTGCTCCCATAGTTATATAAGGCTGCTCCCATAGAGTTATAAGGCTGCTCCCATAGTTATATAAGGCTGCTCCCATAGAGTTATAAGGCTGCTCCCATAGAGTTATAAGGCTGCTCCCATAGAGTTATATAAGGCTGCTCCCATAGAGTTATAAGGCTGCTCCCATAGTTATATAAGGCTGCTCCCATAGTTATATAAGGCTGCTCCCATAGAGTTATAAGGCTGCTCCCATAGTTATATAAGGCTGCTCCCATAGTTATATAAGGCTGCTCCCATAGAGTTATAAGGCTGCTCCCATAGTTATATAAGGCTGCTCCCATAGAGTTATAAGGCTGCTCCCATAGTTATATAAGGCTGCTCCCATAGAGTTATAAGGCTGCTCCCATAGTTATATAAGGCTGCTCCCATAGAGTTATAAGGCTGCTCCCATAGAGTTATAAGGCTGCTCCCATAGAGTTATAAGGCTGCTCCCATAGTTATATAAGGCTGCTCCCATAGTTATATAAGGCTGCTCCCATAGAGTTATAAGGCTGCTCCCATAGTTATATAAGGCTGCTCCCATAGAGTTATAAGGCTGCTCCCATAGTTATATAAGGCTGCTCCCATAGAGTTATAAGGCTGCTCCCATAGTTATATAAGGCTGCTCCCATAGTTATAAGGCTGCTCCCATAGAGTTATAAGGCTGCTCCCATAGTTATATAAGGCTGCTCCCATAGAGTTATAAGGCTGCTCCCATAGTTATATAAGGCTGCTCCCATAGAGTTATAAGGCTGCTCCCATAGTTATATAAGGCTGCTCCCATAGAGTTATAAGGCTGCTCCCATAGAGTTATAAGGCTGCTCCCATAGAGTTATAAGGCTGCTCCCATAGTTATATAAGGCTGCTCCCATAGTTATATAAGGCTGCTCCCATAGAGTTATAAGGCTGCTCCCATAGTTATATAAGGCTGCTCCCATAGAGTTATAAGGCTGCTCCCATAGTTATATAAGGCTGCTCCCATAGAGTTATAAGGCTGCTCCCATAGAGTTATAAGGCTGCTCCCATAGAGTTATAAGGCTGCTCCCATAGTTATATAAGGCTGCTCCCATAGAGTTATAAGGCTGCTCCCATAGAGTTATAAGGCTGCTCCCATAGTTATATAAGGCTGCTCCCATAGAGTTATAAGGCTGCTCCCATAGAGTTATAAGGCTGCTCCCATAGAGTTATGAGGCTGCTCCCATAGTTATATAAGGCTGCTCCCATAGAGTTATAAGGCTGCTCCCATAGTTATATAAGGCTGCTCCCATAGAGTTATAAGGCTGCTCCCATAGTTATATAAGGCTGCTCCCATAGAGTTATAAGGCTGCTCCCATAGTTATATAAGGCTGCTCCCATAGAGTTATAAGGCTGCTCCCATAGAGTTATAAGGCTGCTCCCATAGAGTTATAAGGCTGCTCCCATAGTTATATAAGGCTGCTCCCATAGTTATATAAGGCTGCTCCCATAGAGTTATAAGGCTGCTCCCATAGTTATATAAGGCTGCTCCCATAGAGTTATAAGGCTGCTCCCATAGTTATATAAGGCTGCTCCCATAGAGTTATAAGGCTGCTCCCATAGTTATATAAGGCTGCTCCCATAGTTATAAGGCTGCTCCCATAGAGTTATAAGGCTGCTCCCATAGTTATATAAGGCTGCTCCCATAGAGTTATAAGGCTGCTCCCATAGTTATATAAGGCTGCTCCCATAGAGTTATAAGGCTGCTCCCATAGTTATATAAGGCTGCTCCCATAGAGTTATAAGGCTGCTCCCATAGAGTTATAAGGCTGCTCCCATAGAGTTATAAGGCTGCTCCCATAGTTATATAAGGCTGCTCCCATAGTTATATAAGGCTGCTCCCATAGAGTTATAAGGCTGCTCCCATAGTTATATAAGGCTGCTCCCATAGAGTTATAAGGCTGCTCCCATAGTTATATAAGGCTGCTCCCATAGAGTTATAAGGCTGCTCCCATAGAGTTATAAGGCTGCTCCCATAGAGTTATAAGGCTGCTCCCATAGTTATATAAGGCTGCTCCCATAGAGTTATAAGGCTGCTCCCATAGAGTTATAAGGCTGCTCCCATAGTTATATAAGGCTGCTCCCATAGAGTTATAAGGCTGCTCCCATAGAGTTATAAGGCTGCTCCCATAGAGTTATGAGGCTGCTCCCATAGTTATATAAGGCTGCTCCCATAGAGTTATAAGGCTGCTCCCATAGTTATATAAGGCTGCTCCCATAGAGTTATAAGTAGGGATGCCAAACGACTCATATTTGGCCAATCGATAAATCGAGGCCGCAAATCGACGAGTCGATCGACTTTTTTTCCTATTTATTTTCCATTATTTTTTATTTTTTTATTTTTGTTGTTGCTGCGCAGCAGTTGAGGAGAACGCAACTATGCATTCCTTTAAGCAACACAACTTCTGCAGCTGCATCCATATGTTTAGAATTTGCATCAATGATCAAAGCCCAATAATAAAAAATAAACTTTATTTTGTAAACAACGACACTGAAGGAGCAGCGGCGCTATCGGCTGCTATGCTATCAGCTAGTCCCAACTCAAGTGTCTGCAGCAGCCTGTCACAAGTCCCGTAATGAACTGATACGGGACGCACGTTGTTCCGTATTTTAATGTCGGGTCGGGGAATAAATACAGTATGAATGACGGCGGGATTTATTTGACAACGCTGTCCTGCTTTCTTCACGAGAAGAGAAGAGCGCTCACAGCTCAGAACAGAGCGGACCTGTCTTTGAGCGTGAGCAATGACATGCGAACCTGGGGTCTGGGGGCTCAGAGCTGCAGCCATTGGCTCATGATACGAGCACACGACCAATGGGACAGAGCATTCAGTGTTGCTAAGATACCCTTCCCCTTCACCCCACACCCTTGGACGATGGCGCTCTAACTGCAGCCAGGGCATGCATGTGAGGTGCGGCGCTGACAGGCGCAAAAAAAATAAAAATAAAAATAAAAACGATTTTTCGACTCATACGTTTTTGAGTCGCGGAAGGCATGAGTCGAAAATCGAGTCGATTTTCAACTTTTTTCAACATCCCTAGTTATAAGGCTGCTCCCATAGAGTTATGAGGCTGCTCCCATAGTTATATAAGGCTGCTCCCATAGAGTTATAAGGCTGCTCCCATAGAGTTATAAGGCTGCTCCCATAGAGTTGTAAGGCTGCTCCCATAGTTATATAAGGCTGCTCCCATAGAGTTATAAGGCTGCTCCCATAGAGTTATAAGGCTGCTCCCATAGAGTTGTAAGGCTGCTCCCATAGAGTTATAAGGCTGCTCCCATAGAGTTATAAGGATGCTCCCATAGAGTGGCTGCTCCCATAGAGTTATAAGGCTGCTCCATAGAGTTATAAGGCTGCTCCCATAGAGTTGTAAGGATGCTCCCATAGAGTGGCTGCTCCCATAGAGTTATAAGGCTGCTCCATAGAGTTATAAGGCTGCTCCCATAGAGTTGTAAGGCTGCTCCATAGAGTTATAAGGCTTCTCCCATAGAGTTATAAGAGGCTGCTCCCATAGAGTTGTAAGGCTGCTCCATAGAGTTATAAGGCTGCTCCATAGGGCTGCTCCCATAGAGTTATAAGGCTGCTCCCATAGAGTTGTAAGGCTGCTCCATAGAGTTATAAGGCTTCTCCCATAGAGTTATAAGAGGCTGCTCCCATAGAGTTGTAAGGCTGCTCCCATAGAGTTGTAAGGCTGCTCCATAGAATTATAAGGCTGCTCCCATAGAGTTATAAGGCTGCTCCATAGGGCTGCTCCCATAGAATTATAAGGCTGCTCCCATAGAGGGCGCTAGCCCCTCCTATAAACAGCTTTTGTCCCCACACGTCTCATTGACAATGAACGGAAAAATGACATCAGAATTCCGTTAAATATGACGTAGATTAAACATCAAAACATTAAACGTTGTCGACATTGAAGGGAAAATTTACGTCACGAGCAAATCAGCTAACCAATCACAGGCAACAGGCATTCTGATTGGCCAGTATGAGATGAGGCATGATGATGTATACAATGATAAGAGCGCCCCTCACTTCACACAGGTGTGATTGTTTTGAAGGGCCTATACACAGGTTTAATGTTTGTTTTTAGTTCAATGTTTGTTTTAAAAACGCCATATTGACAATGAAGGAATAATTCACGTCATATTGACCCCTAACACAATGAAGGGATAATTCACGTCATATTGTCCCATAACACAATGAAGGGATAATTCACGTCATATTGTCCCCTAACACAAACTTAATGAAGGGATAATTCACGTCATATTGTCCCCTAACACAAACTTAATGAAGGGATAATTCACGTCATATTGTCCCCTAACACAATGAAGGGATAATTCACGTCATATTGTCCCCTAACACAATGAAGGGATAATTCACGTCATATTGTCCCCTAACACAATGAAGGGATAATTCACGTCATATTGACCCCTAACACAATGAAGGGATAATTCACGTCATATTGACCCCTAACACAATGAAGGGATAATTCACGTCATATTGACCCCTAACACAATGAAGGGATAATTCACGTCATATTGTCCCCTAACACAAACTTAATGAAGGGATAATTCACGTCATATTGTCCCCTAACACAATGAAGGGATAATTCACGTCATATTGTCCCCTAACACAAACTTAATGAAGGGATAATTCACGTCATATTGTCCCCTAACACAATGAAGGGATAATTCACGTCATATTGTCCCCTAACACAAACTTAATGAAGGGATAATTCACGTCATATTGTCCCCTAACACAATGAAGGGATAATTCACGTCATATTGTCCCCTAACACAATTAAGGGATAATTCACGTCATATTGTCCCCTAACACAATGAAGGGATAATTCACGTCATATTGTCCCCTAACACAAACTTTTTTTTTTTTTTTTTTAAGATATTTTTTTGCGGCTTACGCCTTTTATTGGTTTTTGAAGGGACAGACAGTAGGCTGACAGGAAACGGGAGAGAGATGGGGGAAGACATGCAGTAAAGGCCGTGTCGGGCTCGGGAGTCGAACCCGCGGCACACTGCGACTGGATTACCAGTCGGGTGCCCAGACGGTTACAACACCGCCTGGGCCCCCTAACACAAACTTAATGCCACCGCTTGTCTTACATCACCATTACATCACCATATCAACATGAGTTAGACTTTAATATAATAGCGCCCCTCACTTCACACGGGTGGGATTTTTCAGACTCCTCCCAGCGAGTGGTTTGGGGGGGGGGGGGGGGGGGGGGTTACAGTGTGACCTATGGTAACGGTTCTGACAGCAGCGTTACACCCTATACAGAAATGCGAAGACGCCAAAAGTGATTGGCCGGAATTAAATTTGTGATGATTTGATTGGCCGAGCACGGAATGTGGTGTGTTGATGATGATTG
>NW_027637901.1:0-33473 GCF_951216825.1 Electrona antarctica | reverse complement strand
TGAATTCAATATAGGTCTAGTACATGCATGTTGGGAACAGCAGACTGATATGAATTAAATATAGGTCTAGTACATGCTTGTTGGGAACTGCAGACTGATATGAATTAAATATAGGTCTAGTACATGCTTGTTGGGAACTGCAGACTGATATGAATTAAATATAGGTCTAGTACATGCTTGTTGGGAACTGCAGACTGATATGAATTAAATATAGGTCTAGTACATGCTTGTTGGGAACTGCAGACTGATATGAATTAAATATAGGTCTAGTACATGCATGTTGGGAACTGCAGACTGATATGAATTAAATATAGGCCTATACATGCATGTTGGGAACTGCAGACTGATATGAATTAAATATAGGCCTATACATGCATGTTGGGAACTGCAGACTGATATGAATTAAATATAGGCCTATACATGCATGTTGGGAACTGCAGACTGATATGAATTAAATATAGGCCTAGTACATGCATGTTGGGAACAGCAGACTGATATGAATTAAATATAGGTCTAGTACATGCATGTTGGGAACTGCAGACTGATATGAATTAAATATAGGTCTAGAACATGCATGTTGGGAACTGCAGACTGATATGAATTAAATATAGGCCTATAGTACATGCATGTTGGGATCTGCAGACTGATATGAATTAAATATAGGTCTAGAACATGCATGTTGGGAACTGCAGACTGATATGAATTAAATATAGGCCTATAGTACATGCATGTTGGGATCTGCAGACTGATATGCTTGCTACTGTATTTATGTTTGATATTTTGATAATAATATCAAAAATGTCACAATCTAATCAAAACGTACATAAACCACAATAACCCAATTAGACGTGTAGAGCAGTCCTAGCTAATCAAACCCATGGATTGTGAGGACGTGTACACACGTCCTAGCGCATTTTCATTGATATCAAACAAGAGACAAATATTCAGATTTGTTTTCTTTTTTTGGGGGGTTGTCCTCTCCTTCTGCACCATACTCCTTGCTGTTCGTTCGCTGCCGTTCACTTCCCTGTTTACAGCTCAGAAAGAAAGGCTTGTATCTCCTATTCTAGGGAGCTCTCTGTGGTTTTGACCAGATGGATATACTAAGCTCTTCATTTCTGACTTCAACATGGCTCTCGTTTAAAATACGAACGCGAGGGATTATCGAGCGACCTTTTTGTAATCATAGCGAGGTAAGCAAGCAACATTATGCCTCCCTGTTTTTGTACGGAACGGAAGGGGGGGGGGGGGGGGGGGGGGGCTTTCAGAGTAAAAGCGTGTGTGTGTGTGTGTGTGATTCATACAACAACCCTGAGGTGTGCAGAGCAGAATGGCCAATGGGTTTCGGGGGAGGACCGGGAGCTGGTGGTACGCATACGTCTTCCCTGATTGGCCACCCCAAAACGCCCGGCTTAGCGTCACATTTCTGCCGCATAGCAGTATAAATGGAACGTCTTGAACGTCATTCCCGACATGCATGGCCCCCAAGCAGGCCAGCGGCACTGCACTGAAACTGAGACCGAGTGGACACAGGTCACGGCGTGGCCATGCAACACCACGCTGCATTATCAGTGTCATAACTTCATGTAACTACCGCGCTAGCAACAACAGAGGCGTGTAGGATTGCACATAAGACATTAGGTGAGATCAGCCCAAGGAACAATATAGTGGAGGTACGCAGCCCTTATATTGATATCCATATTGCACTGAGCTGCGAGTGGAAGTGCCGTAAAGCCGAAGGAGATGCATGACTTTTATTAGCCCCTGACAATAACTGTCAACTAGCATTTCATATTCAAAGTAATGTGCATAATTACCATTTTACGAGCGGCCTCTGAATACATTTAGACAGAGATTTTATTTCTGAATGCGATGCTGTTCCACAGATTATCAATAGTTAATCCCTTTTGGGCGGGAACCCCTTTTGGTGTTAGCATTGTGTTATGCTTTAGCTATTGAAAAATAGCAGATCTACAAGCTCATAGCGTGCCACCGAGTGGCGCGCTACGAGCTTGTAGGTCTGCTATTTTTGAAAAATCGAAGATCTTCTGACTATGTCAGTCAGAAGAACGACTGACATAGAAACATAGCTTTTTCAGAAAACTGTCAGGATGTAGAAGACATTTTTAGAATCTGATCTCAGGTCAGAATGGGTTAATGTGCTCTCAGTCTTCCTCCAGATAGCCAGACACAAAGGGAGAGGGGGGAGTAGTAACTCAATAGGAAAAGCGTATTCTCTCTATCTGGGTCTAGAAGACGGTCCAGACCGGAGCAGGCGGTAACTTATTCTAACTTCGGCCCCCACAGAGGAGTGTGTCTGAGTGGACGTTTTATCCCCACGTCCCTCTGTGTCTTTATCGGGTTACCAATGAATGAGCCCCGTGATAAACAACTCCAGCTCCAACCACACTTTAACTGTCACAAGTTTACACCGGGTATTAAACAAGTGTGCCTGGAATTCTTTTTGTGCAAATCTTCCCCGCATGACATGCAGTTATACTTTGTATTAAAGAGTACTATGAATATCATTATGTCAAAAACAGATACCTAATATGCATGAAAGTAAGTGTGAAACTTTGTTTGTTTGATACTTGTCGTCAGCGTTGATATGGTGAAAGTTGACATCATTCAAGAGTGCAAATCGTCATCTGTTGATGTGTGCGCGACGCGCGTGCGCGCACTCGTGCATGCTTGCTTGCGTGTGCGCGTGCGTGCGTGTGCACGAGAGAGAGAGAGTGATAGAGAGTGTACATGCATGCAAGATCGCTGAGCTTGGCGTTTATGCTTCTAAACGTTGTGGAAGATCGTCATATATAAGATCGTAGTATATCGTCATATACTTTGTTTATCGTGTGCAAGACAACATGGAAGGAGAGGTGGTGGGTACAGCTGTTAGGGGGTGTCCACATACGCACGCGCACACACGCACGCACGCACGCACGCACGCACGCACGCACGTACACGCGCACGCACGCGTTATGTTTTCCGCGTGCCTCATCATCAGCCCTCCTTGCATCTGCTCCATCTTGTCCCCATCTCTTATTTACATGCTTAGGGAAGCAAAATGTCATTTCCAAGAGAGGAGGCCTGATGCACTGAACACTGTTTAAGATATTCACTCTGCCCCTACATTACATTTAACTCATTACCTTTTTCTTTATGCATGCACATTCTGCTTTCTGGCTGACTGGGGGGGGTGGGGGGGGTAGATAGGGACACAAACTCAATGGAAAACACAAATGGATTTTCTTTTTTTAATTCCTGTCTCTTTGTGCAGTCTCCCCATACGTCCATCTTAAAATTTGAATAATGTTGAGATAATAGCAAAAATAGAGCTACAGTAGCACACTTCCCGAAATGTTTGAATGTGAGTGTTTACGTGCAAGTGCGCACGTAAACACTCTCTCTTCTGCCTTCCCATTCATCATGGTGAATCATGACAGGGCCCTACCTCCACATATCTACCACTGAGCGAGGGTAAACACAGGTGTCCTTCAATCACACATTGAACAATATTGTGCTAAAACACACACGCACACACGCACACGCACACACACACACACACACACACACACACACACACACACACGCGCGCGCACGCACGCACACGCACACATTATACAAGCATCCTCTAGCCCTTTGATCTAATTACAAATCTGACCTTTAGTTTAACTGATTACAACAAGTATAATCTCTCTCTCTCTATATATATACTCACTAACACACACACACACACACACAGCTCAATGTACGTACACAGCACCACCGATACTACCCAGACTCCCCCTCTCAATGCTCCATGAACCCTGCAAAGCCAAATCCCTCTCTCCTCCACCTCCACCTCCTCCTCCTCTCCCCTCTCCTCTCCCAAAATGCAGTGACGGAGACAGACAATCATTCCTGAATCTCGGCCCGGAGTCCTCGACGTCGTCCCGTGACAGACAGCATGCAGAACGTGCGAGGAAGGCATGCAGGCAGAGAAAGAAATGAGAAGATGTGAATATAATGATACTGTAGGTCGTATGAGGTAAGACAGAGAGATCCGGAGTCTCCAAAACAGCGGCTCGGGACCCGTTTGTGGGTCACGGACACATTTGTATGGGCCCTGACTCCCATAAAATAATGGGAATTCCATTTTATTTTCCTACACAAAAATATATATTTAAAAAGATTTATTTTTTTAAATAAGAAATAAATTAATCAATTTTAGGAATTATAAAACAAACAAAAACAAATCGAATAGAAAAAAATAAGTAGTTTTGAAACTAGCTGATCTACAAGCTCGCAATGTGACGCATGTAGATGCTATTTTCACTAGTTTGGGTCCCGCGGGTTAAACGTCTAACTCTGTTTTGGGTCTCGACCTGAAAAGTTTGGGAACTAACTAGAGAACAGAGGGAGAGAGAATTAGAGAGAACAGGGAGACGCAACAAGGATCATTTGACAGAGAGGGAGACATATTGATAGTTATTGATTACATGGGTATGGTGCAGAAATCAGAGCGAATGGAGATGGTGTGGGCACAAAACGTGAAAGTCGACAGAAGAAAAGGAGAAAAGGAAAGAGACCGCAGCAGGGAGAGGTATAGGCAACAAAAAAAAACATGGTGATGACAGACAGAGAGAGTGAGAGCGAGAGAGAGAGAGAAAAGACATGAAGAATGACGGTGGGGGGTGTGGTGGGGGGAGGGAGAAAGAGAAAGAGATAGAGGGAGAAGATGAGCAGGGGTAACAGAAGATGAGTTGACGAGAGGCTCGACAGCTAGCGTAATAAAACATGCTAAGTGCAAGCCACCAGATTTACAGGGCCTTTACACCGGCGTGCAATGTGCCATCATTTTCCCTCCCAAAACGTTAATGTCGCACAGGACCGCCATAAATACATCACGGCGCTAATTTAAGGGTCCACAATGGCAAAAAAAAAAAAAAAAAAACTCCATTGTTCTCTCCTAGGCTAAAAAATGCCCCAGAATAATGGGAATTTTTATGATGATGTGGGAAGAGGTCTGCTGTAGCCCCCTGCGCTCCTGCAGCACAGGCTACAGATGTAAAACACACAAGCAAACAAATGAGCCGGGAGAGAAGATGGGCTTTCTTTTTTTTCTCTTTTACCTGAGATATGTCATTTCTGCAGCGTGCAGCGTAATGAGAAGTGATCGTCAGCCCCCCTTGTCTAATAACGACGTGGAAATGCTTCTTATTATGCGTAACGACGCACACTTGTGCAGAATTATGTCTTGTTTTTTTTGCTCAATGCGGTGATGGGTGCCGGCGCCCAGCGTTTCCCCCCATCTCTGTTTATCTTCGGCAACGGCACAGACAGACACCTCTGTGAAAATAACAACGGCAACAGAAAACAGAGAGGAACGCAAAAGGCTGTTAGGAAAGCGCCGTCCCAGAACTCAGACAAAGAGGTCCCCTTCCGGAAGCCATTTGAGTTAACTAAAAAAAGAAAAAAAAAACTTTCATTTGCTTACAAGTCACCAGAGAGGCCAGAGCGAGCACAAACAAACTCGCTCCCTTGTTTACTTCTTTCCGGTTGAGTGCACTGTGGGTTAAAACGCACGCAGGGAGGGAAAATGGGACGTTATAAGCAATTAAGACCTGAGACCAGATTCTACTAAATGTCTTCCAAATCCTGACAGTTTTCTGAAAAACGTATCAGTGGTGCAACTCACTGGGGACTCAAACCATTTCATGTCAAAGTACCCTCAGAATTATCTGAATTTGGCCACGGACTGATAATATGTTGTTCCAGGGAGGGACCCCCCAGAAGCAAATATTTGAGTTAAAAACGTTCACTGTGAAACAATATGTATATTCAAAGATTTGCACACATTTGTTTTTTTGCACCCGATTAAAAAAAAAGCAGGTCTACATGCAAGCTCGTAGCTCGGTGCCGCACTACTATTTTTCAACAGTTATAAAGTTTATAATAACGATTAAAGTGGTTAAACGCTATAAGGCGACACAGATGGTCTAAAATGGGTTAATAAACCAAAAGCAGCACAAACCTCGACGAGTCGCCGGCTGCTGTCAGCCGGCTGTAGCGTGAGAAATGAAACGGACACATTTTTAATTTCTGCCCCATCCCCCCCCCCCCAGCCCGCACAGGTAATACATGGCAACAATTACACAGCGTCACATAATGAGAGGTGCGAGGGGAAGACAATGGCTAATAAGCAGGAGAGGACCATGCATTCCACACTTCCCAGGGAGCTAATGAAAGCTTTAATTAAGTGTCAAAGCAGCAGCAGCAATGCCAGGCCAGGCCAGAGGAGAGGAGAGGAGAGGAGAGGAGAGGAGAGGAGAGGAGAGGAGAGGAGAGGAGAGGAGAGGAGAGGAGAGGAGAGGAGAGGAGAGGAGAGGAGAGGAGAGGAGAGGAGAGGAGAGGAGAGGAGAGGAGAGGAGTTTCCTCATGTTCATCAAAGTCCCAAACTGTAGAGCCATGCTATAAGTACTGAGGAAAGTACACACACTTGTACAGTATTCCCCAGCAATAACTCTCTCTTTGTGTCTCTCGCATACTGTACGTATAGCACAGTATGTACCGCATGCCTGCACACATGCACACAGGTGCCCACCATAGAACAGATGCTGATTATACAACTAAGGGAAACGCCTAGTTTTTTTGTGTTCTAGTTTGTGTGTGTCTGTGTCTGCATGCGTGTGCGTGTATGCCATATCCATGCCAACTTCTACAGTATAGTCTTTGAAGTGATCCTTCACGAAAGCAATGCACATGCAGAACCCCCCCCCCCCCCACACACACACCCACACACACACACACACACACACACACCCCTCGAGGCGCATGTATAGTATACGTGTGCACGCAAATCGCTGCTGCTGCTCACGGTAAATATGACTTGATGGCAGGTTGTTTTGATAACACATCATTTATGGTGAACAACAAAGGCAGAGAGAGAGAGAGAGAGAGAGAGGATGAAAGAAGGGCACAAGGAAAGGGGGTGGTTGTTCAGCACATCATGGCTGACGGGTGGCAGGTTGGGGCCTGGGGTTCCATCCCTCCCTCACAAGCAGGGCTCATTGTCAGCCATGCTGGCATTATTTTTGTCAAAATGTAATTTTTTCCACCGACATTCAAAATGAGTCATATAATCATATTACCAAAAACACATACAGAGCTAGCCCTGAATGACCGTAACAGGCTTGTAACTATGAATGTATTCCATTTGTACACTCAGTCATGGGGGGTCCTTGTATACTCTCAGAGTCATGGGGTGTCCTTTACACTCTCAGAGTCATGGGGGGTCCTTGTATACTCTCAGAGTCATGGGGGGTCCTTGTACACTCTCAGAGTCATGGGGGGTCCTTGTACACTCTCAGAGTCATGGGGGGTCCTTGTACACTCTCAGAGTCATGGGGTGGTGTCCTTGTACACTCTCAGAGTCATGGGGTGTCCTTGCAAATAATACATTTGTGACCCCTCACAGTATTTTCAACCACAAGTCGGCTCTAATGAAACTCCACAATAGACCAAATGTGTCCCTGCATGTCTCTCCTTCCCCTCGTCTCTCACCCTCCCTCCGTCCTCCTTCCCCTCGTCTCTCACCTCCCTCCGTCTCTCCTTCCCCTCGTCTCTCACCCTCCTCCGTCTCTCCTTCCCCTCGTCTCTCACCCTCCCTCCGTCTCTCCTTCCCCTCGTCTCTCACCCTCCTCCGTCTCTCCTTCCCCTCGTCTCTCACCCTCCCTCCGTCTCTCCTTCCCCTTGTCTCTCACCCTCCCTCCGTCTCTCCTTCCCCTCGTCTCTCACCCTCCTCCGTCTCTCCTTCCCCTCGTCCTCCCCTCGTCTCTCACCTCCCTCCGTCTCTCCTTCCCCTCGTCCTCCCCTCGTCTCTCACCCTCCCTCCGTCCTCCGTCTTCCCTTTCCCTCGTCTCTCCCCTCGTCTCTCACCCTCCCTCCTGTCTCCTCGTCCTCCCCTCGTCTCTCACCCTCCCTCCTGTCTCCTCGTCCTCCCCTCGTCTCTCACCCTGTCTCCTCGTCCTCCCCTCGTCTCTCACCCTCCCTCCGTCTCTCCTTCCCCTCGTCTCTCACCCTCCCTCCGTCTCTCCTTCCCCTCGTCTCTCACCCTCCCTCCGTCTCTCCTTCCCCTCGTCCTCCCCTCGTCTCTCACCCTCCCTCCGTCTCTCCTTCCCCTCGTCCTCCCCCTCGTCTCTCACCCTCCCTCCGTCTTCCCTTTCCCTCGTCTCTCCCCTCGTCTCTCACCCTCCCTCCTGTCTCCTCGTCCTCCCCTCGTCTCTCACCCTCCCTCCTGTCTCCTCGTCCTCCCCTCGTCTCTCACCCTGTCTCCTCGTCCTCCCCTCGTCTCTCACCCTCCCTCCGTCTCTCCTTCCCCTCGTCTCTCACCCTCCCTCCGTCTCTCCTTCCCCTCGTCTCTCACCCTCCCTCCGTCTCTCCTTCCCCTCGTCCTCCCCTCGTCTCTCACCCTCCCTCCTGTCTCCTCGTCCTCCCCTCGTCTCTCACCCTCCCTCCTGTCTCCTCGTCCTCCCCTCGTCTCTCTCACCCTCCCTCCTGTCTCCTCGTCCTCCCCTCGTCTCTCACCCTCCCTCCGTCTTCCCTTCCCCTCGTCTCTCACCCTCCCTCCGTCTCTCCTTCCCCTCGTCTCTCACCCTCCTCCGTCTCTCCTTCCCTCGTCTCTCACCCCTCCCTCCGTCTCTCCTTCCCCTCGTCTCTCACCCTCCCTTCGTCTCTCCTTCCCCTCGTCCTCCCCTCGTCTCTCACCCTCCCTTCGTCTCTCCTTCCCCTCGTCCTCCCCTCGTCTCTCACCCTCCCTCCGTCTCTCCTTCTCCTCGTCTCTCACCCTCCCTCCGTCTCTCCTTCCCCTCGTCTTTTCCCCGCGCCTCGCCGCAGCGGGAGGAGACAGACGATGGCTTTGTAAGCAGTAATGAGGATAATTAATAATGGAAATAAATGCAGCGTTTTTAAAACTCCCCGGGATTTCGCTTCTTATTGAGCCTTATTTCTCCAGTACAGCTGTGCCCCTGTGCTAGGACTGATTGGAAACGGGGCATTACCAAAACAAAAACCTGCGCACGTATTGTGTGCACGCACGCACGCACGCACGCACGCCTAATAGTAACACACCAACAACACACACACACACGAAGACTTTGAAAGTCACTATCACTTTCCATTTCCCTTTTTCCTTGGTCTTTCTCTCTCTGTGTGTCTCTCCCTCTCCTAACCGTAGCCTATACACACACACAGAGAGAAAGCAGGGAAACGCCTGTGGATATCTGACCCTGTGCCATCTTCAAAAGGTCTTAATTAGCCTGGAATGAACAAACATTCCACAACAATGCACTGCAGAGTGGAGTGAAGAGACAGTTGCTGGGTTAGTGTAACTGCAGTCATTAAGGACATGCTTACCCTGCTGCCTGCAATACAAGGCCCTGTTACAGCATTAGTGTGCAAGCTGTCGTCTGTACACCGCAAACTGTTAGCCGCTAGCACCATCTGCTGGCCCAAATGTGAACTACAGTACTCCCACAAAAGGAACACTAGCTGTGGCAGGGTTGATTCTTTGCAGGCGTTTTCATTTCAGAAATGGTTGATTGTTACTATACTCAGGATTATTATATTATATTCAGGATTTTGACATTTTCTAATGCAAACACGGTTTGGATTAGTTGTAGATGAGACTCAATGCAAGGATAGAAAGAAATGGTTTAAGACAACCGTTTCTCAACGAGGGACCTTGAAGCACCTGCAGGGTTCCTTGAGGGGATTCCAGGGTGTTCAGAGACAGCTATAGGAACCAAATTGATCCTTACGTGTCTGTAACGGCAAGAGCGTAGAAGATACAGTGTCATATGGGATCCCAGACATATGGTTGAGAGTCACTGCGATAAGAGACCACTGGTTTGGCACTATGACATTAAATAAAAAATCACACCCGTGTGAACTGAGTGGTGCAGTGACGTCACACACTAACCATAGCAACCATGCTCACCTGTACATGGCCCCACGTACAGGTACACACCTGGTACACAGGTACAGACACGGGTACAGACAAAGCTGGTTATTGGAGTGGTTTGCACCACTCAAAAACTATAACAGAAACACACAAGACAAACTATGTCACCTTTGGAAACAAGCTGCTGTAGTTGTTTAAGGCATGCTGTTAAATATACTGCTGAAAACAAAGTGATTTGGACCCATTCCTGTAATACACAATTCTGCCCACTAGATGTCTCTACAAGTACAGAAATTGCAGCAATATACAGGCTCGCTTCCAACAAGAGCCAGGATATCTTCAGTAGCATCCTTCCCAGCTTTCTGTATAGTCTCCTGCAGGAGTAAATCGATCACCCGGAGTTGATCGATAGGTTAAGGCGTCTCTGAAACAAAAGCCATTATGTATGTAAGTCATGGCCGACACACACTGGCCTGGTTTTTACTGAGGAAAGAAGCTTTAACCCATTTACACCTGAAATGTCTTCTAAATCATGACAGTTTTCTGAAAAATAAATCAGTGGTTTTCAAACTATTTCATGTCCCAGAAGCAAAGATTTGAGTTAAAAACGTTCGGTCTGAAAGAACATATATTCAAAGATTTTTCAAAAATAGCAGATCTACAAGCTCGTAACGCGGCACCGAGTGCCGTGATGGATCTGCTATTTTATATAAATAACATAATGTTTAAAACACCAAAAGGGGTTCCCGTCCTGAATTCGTTAAGAACGCTATTTTGTTCCTGGCGTAGTGTGGATTGTTCTCGTTGACACATGGACACATTAGGAGCCGTGACTTCTGCTCCACAGGCCTTCTGTGGAGACACAGCCATCATGTAGACATGAGCACACACACACACACACACACACACACACACACACACACACACACACACACACACACACACACACACACACACACACACACACACATACACACATAGACACAGTGCACGCACAGTGTGCGTGCACAGATGCACGGACACACACATGCACACCCGACAATGTTGTGCACAGGTGTACACGACCACGCACGCACGCACGCACGCACGCACGCACGCACGCACGCACGCACGCACGCACGCACGCACGCACGCACGCACGCACGCACGCACGCACGCACGCACGCACAGGAGGGGAATGTTAATGAGCAGTAATCAGAAGGGGGCAAAGTCTGTCAACCCTGAGAACTAATATTTGTGTTCGCGCACACACACGCACACACACACACGTACGCACACGAAAATTACTTTGCCTTTCAAACATCAGAGAGAGGCAAGCAGGTGAGGTGGGTGATGGGAGGGGGGCTGTGTGATAAGATGAGACAAGGATGAGCTTTACTCTAGAGTTTAAAGAAAGAAAGATGGAGAGCTAGATAGACAATGAGAGAGGGAGAGAGAGAGAGAGAGAGAGAGAGAGAGAGAGAGAGAGAGGGAGAGGTAAAAGAACAACAGAGAGGAGAGGAAAGACAGTGAAGGACGTGAGAACGGCGGGGCGCTAAGCGCTGCGGATCAGAGCCCAAGCCCCACTTAGGAGGCACGCCTCGTCTCGGCCAGCCTCCCTCCATCCGTCCGGGCAAACAAAACTTCACCAATCAACAATTGAGCTACACTTTGTGATGAGCCAGCGCTAACGGGAGCCAGAGGATATAACGGGGAGATGGGGGGTGTGTGTGTGTGTGTGGGGGGGGGGGGCTGTATGTTGAGGGAGGAGCGGAGAGGTGGAGGAGGAGGAGGAGGAGGAGGTGGTGTTCCCTTTATGTCCTCCGTTTGTCTCCTATAGCCCGGGGCTATATACGGCTCCCCGGCAAAAGCTTCCATTGGTTCCCTTAAAGATCCGCCTTCGAGCCAATCGCGAGATGAACAGTAAGTAAGCACGGACGCACAGGTTCGCTTCGCTCACGCGCACCGCGGGAAAACACGTGCCGGGCGCTCACCTGTCAATCTGCAAGCCCTGAGCCGTTTTTTTTTTACCTTTCCTGATCCCCCCCCCAAAGCATTGTGTTCTCACCTATAGGACAGCGATGAATGATATGGTTGCTGTACAGTATTCAGTATATATATACATATATATTTTTAATTGCTTTTCGACCGGTTCATGTACCGTGCACTTTATGATCAGCTGTGACGCAATCTCCACAGGTTAAAAAGTACAAAGAGGTATAGGAGGAGAAATCGATTCAATTCAAGATTCAAATTTGCAGAGATTTATACCCTTTCTTGGAAACAATTTAGTTGAGGATATTACTGTGAAAAGAAAGCTCGCTATAGGGCGGTTAGCAGTACTTGGGCATTTCCTGCCACATGTATTACAGGAAATCACTCATTCTGCTGTGCACGGTTGCTCATTCTTCTGAGTCAACTCATTTGCAATAAACAACATTTTATTAAAATACTACATGTGTCCCTGAGGAGACTTGGTATCTGCACAAGGGCCAGTAGCCTTGTCCTGCTGAACTGGGCATATACCCATAACCAGACCTGGCTCTCCAGCCTCTCTGCTGGCATATGACTCTCCTGGATTACTGACACTAAGTGGGAACGACTTCCAAAGGAAATGTAGAGTGCAGTGCAGCGCAGTGTCCTGTATGTGTGTGCACGTTGCGTACATAATATGTACCACTTTATGTGCTTTTACATAAGGGCCAGAGGAAGCCATATCTCTGCCATGTCCGTCTGCCCTAGCCAACCTCCAGGCCTATCCGGCTGTCGTCTGCCACGACAAGCCAGGAAAGGATGCCCATGAGTGGGCCGCAGTAGCTACCGGTTTGCCACTTCCTCCCGCTGGTGGTCTTCCTGCCATTACATAAATTTGTGAGCGCACACACGCACACGCACACACACACACACACACACACACACACACACATACACACACACACGCAATGACCCCGTCTCCGATGTGTTTGGAGGTCCAGCGATCCTGGCACGCACATTAGAACAGGCCCATATGTTTTACAGGCAGAGCGTGGGCCTCTGACATCTGTCACAGCACACAGACATACTTGTGTGCCTGAAAACCAGACTGTCACACACGCACACGTGCACTCACACGCGCACGCACACGCACACGCACACGCACACACACACACACTCTTGAAATGCAAGACTTATCATCTCCACCATATTTCCAACAATCATCAAAATAAGTACTATAATAAACAGTAAAGGTCAGCATTATGAATTTGTGCGTGCTGTGCATTTGTACATGCGTTTGCTCGCCTGCACCTACCTACGCCTCTCTGCCGCTGCTTATTTATTAATACGCCCGTTATATATATATGAATATTCCACCATGCGCTGTCTCAAGCAAGTGTGCATGTTGACTTTCTGCAAGCCCATTTATTTCATTTCCTTTCTTCTTTGAACCACATCCAACATTATATGTATAATACAATACTGCGAATACCTAGCCTGCCGCCGTGCCTGTGTGTGTGTGTGTGTGTGGTTGCGCAGGCCTGACAGCCTTGTGCGTTAAGCTCCCGTGTGCTCTAAATCAAAGCGTTTAGCTCGGGCCTCTCTTCTGGCCAAGGGGTCAGCATTGTATCATCCTCTTCAGCGCAGAGACACGCATGCTCTCGCTCACACACACACACACACACACACACACACACACACACACACACACACACACACACACACACACACACACACACACACACACACACACACACACACACACACACACACACACACACACACACAGAGAGAGAGAGAGAGAGAGAGAGAGAGAGGGGCAGTCCGCTGCGTTCTATTTGATTTCTATTTGAAGAAATATTAGATTTTTTTTCTTCCTCAGCCGGTTTAAATCCGTCCCCTGGGCTGCGAGATAGCGTGGGGGGAAAGCCGCATGGCCCTGGCAAATAAGAGCTGAATCGCTCAAACACCTCAACCGCTAGCTTTATTCATGAATGTGCAGACAGCACGGTGAGAGAGTGTGAGTGAGTGAATGTGTGTGTGAGGGAGACAGAGAGAGAGAGAGGGGGGGGGGGGGGGGGGGGGGGGGGGATTAAACGAGAAAAAGAGGGGGGCAGACAGAGAGAGGGAGAAATCTTTAGGATTTTCGAAGGGTCGTCACATGAAACAGAGGGAGTAATTTGAATCCCTGAAGTTCCTCTCAATGAATATCAATGGACAGAATAATGTTTCTGTTCGCCACGCCATGAGAGAGAGAGGGAGACAGAGGAAGAGATGGTAAATGTGTGAAAACGAGAGAGAGAGAGAGAGAGAGAGAGAGGAGAGAGAGAGAGAGAGAGAGGAGAGAGAGAGAGAGAGAGAGGAGAGAGAGAGAGAGAGAGAGGAGAGAGAGAGAGACATGATTTTCTTTGTATCTTCCTTTACATCTGTGGGTGGTCAAAAATCTGATGTTAGCCTAATGTGGATTTGAGAGAACGTTATGCGAGGGAGGCCTGTGCCATGTTTTAACGGTTGGCATTATTGTCACCTGTGTGTCAGCTTAGTGCTGTACTGTAGGTGGCGCGTAACATTATGTGCCAGACTCATGCACGCACGCAGCCACGCACGCATGCACGCACGCACGTCGCACGCACGCACACACGCAGCCACGCACGCGCGCACCAGGGCAGCATGTTGCAGCAAATATTTACACAAGATAACATACTTCAACCACACATCTTCTCTGACACCTGGGGAGAGGATTAAAACCTGTGCTCACCTCCTGCGCCTTCATCCCTCAATCCCCTCCTACTCATCTCTGTCAGTCCCCATCATGTTTGTCACTCACACAGGGGATGTCCCAGGGCAGGGAGCCACACACCTGCTTTTGGATTTTTTTTATATATACAAGAACCATTTTCCAGTGGTGTAAAGTAACTAAGTACATAACTTAGGTATTTGTACTTTACTTGAGTATTTCCAATGGCCAATACTTTTACCTCTACTCCATTATACATCTCAGATCCAAATATTGTACTTTTACTCCACTACGTTATTTCAAAAGTTCAGATACTAGTTTACTTTGTAGATTTTGATTATTAATACAAAACATATGACACATTGTGAGCTTGTAGATGAGCTATTTTCAAAATATTTTTTGAATACATTTTAATACTTAAAATGGCACATTCTGCATAGTGAGTATACTTTCTACTTTTGCCATTACCTTTGTACTTTTATTAAAGTAAATTTTGAATTCCAGACTTATACTTGTAACAGAGTAGTTCTACATTGCAGTATTGATACTAAAACATTCGAGTACTATTTTCACAAACTGTCCATTATCTATCGCTGAGAGCTACTTTGACAGACACTCAGGATTTTACAGCAGCATAACGTGTTATTTTGCGTAGGACATTTTGGACATGTGCATACTGCATAGGTGAACATTTTAGATTTTTTAAATCAATTGTTAACACTTGCTATGCATTGCATGTCTATAATGCATTGTAAACATACCGGTAATTGCGACTGTAGGTCACAGATGACTATGAAAACCTGCAAAACATCGCCGTTCGTCAGTCAGTTCACGCCTCCATATGGTTGTCAGTCCATTACGCCTCGTGACATCACACCACCATATATGGCCGCCAGTCCATCACACCTCGTGACACGCTCCATACAGTATATGGCCGTCTCGATATATGAAGATCACAACACTGACCTCATCAAACCTGGATAGCCATACATGGAGAAGACTGGATCATCACCTAGATCTGCATATATGGAGCCGGCCAGCAACTCTACATGTGACCTCAAACCTCAAACCCTTAGATATCCTGGATATATGGAGCTGACCTGTTCTGACATTCCATATGTTAATCCTCCCCCCATCCATCCTTCCGTCTTCGATGTCTCCCTTTTGTCTCTAGACGGGCCCGACCCAAAGTTATTAGTGCAGCCGCCCGCGCCCAGCAGCCGGCGAAAACTACCTGGGCCCCTCATCAAACCCTGTACACTCAAGACACGCTCCATATATGGCCAGTACAGAATTCATTCCATATGTTGATCTGACCCCCCATGCCAAAAAGCGCCAGCGCTCGCCCCAGCAGTCTGCTGTCACAGGCGGATGTGTGCACGCGACCTCAGGCGTCTTACTGGTGAGTATTTATAAGTATTAGTGTTATAAGCAGATTTTAATTCATTATAAGTATACTTCTAATGCATTATAGACATGGGAGTATAACTATAGGGCTTAATCCATTAAGACCTGAGGGCCGAAGTTTTCTAAATAAAAACATGATTCTATATTGGTGGTTATCAAACCTTTAATGTCAACGATCCTCAAAATGATGTGTATTTGGCCGCCAACCCCCATTTGAAAAAAAATAATGTTGTTCCAAGGACCCCCAGAAGCAAAGATTTGAGTTCAATACGTTTGCTGTGAAAGAATATTATTCAAAGATTTGCGCTACATTTTCATGATTCTTTCAAAAATAGCAGATCTACAAGTTTGTAGATCTGATATTTTTCAACGGCTAAAGTTTAAAATAATGGATAAAGTTGTTAAATACATGCTAAAGCGACACAGATGTGTCCCCGTCCTAAATGGATTAAAGGTATATTCAGTGATTTGACTTAATTCAAATATCACTTATATTTTCTTTTTTTCTGGATAATCCTCCATACTATAGAGTGTGCTGACCATATAAGGACTTCCTCCCTGTCCCCAGTGAGCCCCTGGGGTCAAAAAACCCTAGTTTCAGTTTTGGTGGCGGGTGGCAAAACCTTCATCCAATCAGGATGAGTGGGGCCTTCCTCCAATCATGATCGAGTGGGGGCGGGCCTTGGTGCACATGCTGTTGGCCTGTTGCACTTCCCCCCACTGTAGAGCGTGCATGTGCACATTTTGTTACCGGGGCGGACTGGGTGGTTTTCCAAATCACCCAAATCACTGAATGCTCCTTTAACATGGATCACAAACACAGTAGCACGGTCAGAAAATGACAAAAGGACGTGAACAATTTACAATTTAGGCATTTAGCAGACGCTCTTAATCCAGAGCGACTTACATTAAGCAATAACAAAAGCATGGCATACATCACATATATAAAAAGTAGTTATCATGAATCATGCCTAGACTAAGAACGTAACAGTGGAGTATCTATGTAAACTATACATACTATACTATATAATATATTATACATGTGTACTATAAAGTGCTATGACTACATAAAGTGCAATTCTAGAGCTGTCTACGTAACAAGCTATAAGTCTGTTTAAAATACTATCTAAGTCTACATAATGTGCTATCTAAGGGGCTAGGCTAGGGCAAGTGCTACGGGCCATGGTGGAGTCTGAAGAGGTGGGGTTTTCAGACTACGGCGGAAGATTGGGAGTGAGGCTGCAGTTCTGACTGTGATGGGAAGTGCATTCCATAGTTTTGGAGCCAGAAGGGAGAAGAGTTTGGGACATGTGGAGCGTTGTCCCCGGCGTTTTTAGTGAAGGTACCTCCAGCTTCCCTGCGTTGGCTGATCTGAGTGCGCGGGAGGGTTTGTAGGGTACGATCATACTTGTGAAGTCACGTGGATCCTTTTTTGTCTCATGGTTTTGAAGTAATGCCATGCAGGGCTGTGCTCCCCTATAGCAGTTTGGACCCACGGGTTGGGGGATTGCTCCACGGTGTGCAAACGAAACCACCGAGAACTAAATATGCAGATTTGCTGAGAGTCTTTGTACTCTCTCCTTTCAGTGACAGGTTGTTTACACTCAAAGCCTTTTGTGTGCACGTGTTGCAACACACACACACACAGCCGTACCTCGCCCTGGAGGGTTGTGTGTACTTGATGCTATATGCTAATGCGGCTGTAACCTATTTGTTTGTTATAATTAGCCAAAGGACTCATGGACTCCATCAAGAATCCTTCCAGGGGGGGGTTTTGGAGGTGAAGTACAGAAAGTGTTGAAATCAAAGAGAATGGGAGAGAGAGAGAGAGCAGAGAGAGAGAGAGAGAGAGAGAGAGAGAGAGAGAGAGAGAGAGAGAGAGAGAGAGAGAGAGAGAGAAGGGTGCTGATGATGTAGTACATGTGTATGTAACACAAATTCTATATCTTATGCTAAATGACCCCACTGTTGCTAAGGGTTTTAGTGTTAAGAGTTCCTGTACTTTTTAGCCCTATATTTCTATCATTATCCTCTCTTGTTTTTATTGGACTTTATTCCCTTTGAAACCCAGCGTTATCTTTTTGTATCTTTTGCTGCTGTTGTTAATCTTTGAGGACATGCTGCACAGATCTCACTATTATACATGAGTGAACCCTCCCTCCCTCCCTCCCGCCAGAGAGAGAGAGAGAGAGAGAGAGAGAGAGAGAGAGAGAGAGAGAGAGAGAGAGAGAGAGAGAGAGAGAGCTAGTGCAAGGGTGCAAGCCTCATTGGGTGGCTTAGTACAACCGTGAGGCAGTGTTGTTTCTTGGCTCGCCACAACATGACGCGTGTGTGGATTGCAGTTCCAAGTGAAACAGGCAGTGCTCATATGGGAAATAACCTCTATTAATCATTGTGTTGTAATGATTGCTAAATTAATGTTTCGCAGAAATCTATCGCACGACATGAGTAAAAGAGTGCTCTTCAGTCTTTACAAGTAATCAGCAAATTAATGTGCATGCGTGCATGCGTGCATGCGTGCGTGCGCACAAGTGCGTGCGTGCGTGAGCGCCTCTGTCCTGGTGCTGCAGTTTTGATTAAATTGAAAGGCGTGCTGGGATAAATGAAGTGAGGAGCTGGTGTGTACAGAGCTGACATGTATTAATGACCCCCGATGGCAGGGGGAGACACTGGTAATAACCCATTCACCACTGGCTAATGCTACACCACCACAGCACCAGGAGGAGGAGGATGGGGGAGGAGAGTGAGAGCATTGCAAAATGATTTATCATGGAGGGTCCTGATGTTTGCCAGTGATGATTGAACGATGGTCAGAGAGACAGAGATGGCTATATACGTGGATCGTTATTGGTTTGTTTGTCGGACAACTGTGGAGGACCGGGAGAAAGATGCTCCCGCTGTCACGTCACTGCCTAACGCACACACACACACACACACACAACGGACACAGTCACGCATTGGTCACGCACATGCGCACACAAACGCACACAGCTGTAATCCATCCAAGCGCTTTCAGGCTCTGGGTCTTTAATGTAAACACTGTGATAACACAATCAGTCCAAGTCTTCCTCATCCTTATATATCTCCCTTCCTCCCTGTCCCTCCGTCCATCTCTCTCTTTCTCCCTCCTGCTTTCCAACCCTCCTGCTCCTGTAGGCCAGATAATGAAATACATAAATGCAACATGGGTTTCTTAACCCATTTTGAGCGGGAACCCCTTTTGGTGGTTACATACATTATGTTATAATTTAGCTATTGAAAAATAGCAGATCTACAAGCTCATAGCGCGCCACCGAGTGGCGCGCTATGAACTTGTAGGTCTGCTATTTTAGAATTTTTTAAAAAATGTGCCTCAAATCTTTCAGAAAATTGTCATGATTTAGAAAACTTTTTTTTAAATTTCGACGTCAGGCCTGAATGGGTTAAGACGGCGGGGCTGTTTTCCTTCCCCTCTTCCATCCCAGCCTTTGATGTCAGTGTGCGTTTTGCCCCAGAACAAAATACGCAACAGCCAATGAATAATGGAGCCGCGGCGCCGGGGCGCAGCGCAGCCACCTTCTAATCTCAGCAGGCCTGCCAGCGCGGCCGCTTCAAAGCCGCCGCGCCAACACCGCGGGAGCAGCGGCACCACCGTGCTGCATGCCGATGCCACGCCGCCGACCGCGGCGCCACCGCGACACATCAACAACAACAGCAGCAGCAGCAACGCCAAACGCCTAGCCCATTAAGACCCGGGAACACATTCCACAACATGTCTTCAGTTTTCTGAAAAACCTATGTTTCTATAACGATGATTCTCAAACGGTTTCATGTCCAGGAACCCCAGAACCCCCCCCATCTGAAAATATGTTGTTCCAGGGACCCCTCGGAAGCAAATATTAAAAACCTTCGCCGTGAAAGAGTATAATTATATTCAAAGATTTGCGCCACACTTTCATGATTAAAAAAAAAAAAGCAGATCTACTGTACAAGCTGTGCCGCACTACGAGCTTGTAGATCTGCTATTTTTTGCAACGGTTACATTTCAAATGAACGGTTTAAGTTCAAAAAAGCTACGATGACACAGATGCGTTCCAGGTCTTGATGGGCTAGTGAAGCCGGTTCACGCCGACGGGGGTAACACGCAGGGCTGATCACAATGCAGTGGTACTAATGGGACGTGACGAGGCCACAGCAACCACGTCAAGAGGCACCGTGCACGCTGCAACAATGGAGAGGCACCGTGCACGCTGCAACAATGGCATGGTGACGTTCTGCCAGATGTCTGCTGTGCTGCACTGTAGTGGAGGCTACAGCAGTGGTTCACAAAGTGGGGTCAGGGGACCCCCAGGGGTCCTTGAGGGAGTTCCGGTTGCTGATCAGCCTGCGTCAGGGCCCAGTGACGTCTGGTGTGTGTGTGTGTGTGTGTGTGTGTGTGTGTGTGTGTGTGTGTGTGTGTGTGTGTGTGTGTGTGTGTGTCATTGACTGACATCTTTAGTGATAAACTGCATGCATGAACGTATACAATGTGCATATCTGTCAAAAGACACAATAGAGATTGACAGCTTAGTTAGTATATTCCTATATTGTTGTCCCTGTTCACTTTCAAACATGTTTGGGATCATTTAACATCTGTGGCTTTTGCGCACACACCAGACAGTTTTATTTTTGTGACATTTTTTAGTTATTCGATATTAATTTGATCAGACACACCCCCTTCCTATACAAAACCATTGTAACGTCAAACTCCATTTTAATCATGATAGATTCATTGAAAACACCCATCCATCCTTGTTCTGGTGAATGACATTGGCATTCTAATGCAATTCAATAAAACATGTCATGCATTTAAACAAATTAAAAGATTAAAAGATTAAGAAAATGAAAAAAGAAAACATGCAAGTATTAGGAAGACAGTATCAGTCACCAGAACCAAGGACGGGTGTTTTCAATTAATCTATCATGGAATTACAATGGAGTTTGAAGTAACAATTAGGATCTGATCATTAAGTTTTAAATATAATATCTAAATAATATTAAATCAAGCTACTTAAAGGACCACTTCACCACTTTTCAACCTATCTTCAATAGGTCCTTTTTCTACTCAGTCTGTGTCTCATAGGAGGGCTGTGGGCAGTTCAGAAACCGCCTTCCAGTGACATCATCAATGGGGAATACAAGCTAATAAAAACTGCAGGCTTTCTAGTCCTGAAAAGTTGCAATGCGAAAATGGAAGCCAACGTTCTCACGATATTGAAAATCTAATCTTGTTTCAAAAATAATCTGCCTAATGATGATGTCACTGGAAGAAGACGGTTTCTAAACTGCCCACAGCCCTCCTATGAGACACAGACTGAGTAGAAAAAAATCGTGCCATTTTATCATGATTATTAGTGAGGACCTATTATATGAAGATGGGTTGAAAAGTGGTGAAGTGGTCCTTTAAAAACTCTGCGTGCGCGTGTGTGATTGGCAGAGACAACAAGCCTTTAGTGTCCATTGTTCATGAGCCTATACTGTAGTTGCCTGGTGGAAAAAGAGCTGTCCCAGAACCTATACTTGTACTGCATGATCCAGGCCTGGAAGCTGTGTTACCGCTTAACACTGACAGCAGCAGCTGAAAGCAGTCCATCGTTGAGGTGGCTGGGCTTCTTGATAATTCTACAGGCTTTATTGACAAAAAAAATATATATATATATATATATATATATATATATATATATATATATAAAAGGACAAATCTATATCCTGGATGGAGGCATCCACTGATGCTCTGGGCTGTCAGTAGCACCCTCTGAGGGCAGTGCCGTTCCCTTTGCCAGTCAGGATGCTAGTGCCTCTCCAGAAGGCCGGTGGGATCTCGGGTCTCACGCCGAACTCCTTCAGCTACCTGAGGTGAAAAGAGGCTTTGCTGTGCCTTTTGTTTTTTACCAGCACATGGCCGGCGTGCTGGCCGTAGGAGGGGGTCCTCTGTCTGTCTCTGATGTGTGTGGAGGTCCAGCGATCCTGGCAGGCACATTAGAACAGGCCCATGTGTTTTGCAGGCAGAGCGTGGGACTCTGACATCTGTCACAGCACACAGCCTGAGAAACACAGACAGAGGCAGTGCCTTTTTACCTCACATGATGGCCGGTGAGCTCGTCGTAGGGGGCCGGGGTCCTCTCACTCCTCTGTGATGTCAACGCAGAGATACTTGAAGGTGCTGACTAGTCTCTCCTCCCTCAACTCTATATAGTGTCCAATCCTTCCACTCTTTGGTCTTGCTAGCGCTGAGAGACGGTGTACTTCTGGCACCGCAAGTGGCACCATCTCGCCGTTGTAGATGATCAGCGTCAAATGTATTCACCAGGTTGAAATGTGTGTAAATGGTAAATGGTGCATTTATATAGCGCCTTTATCCAAGGCGCTTTACATAGATTACATTCACCCATTCACACACACATTCATACACCGATGGCAGCTGAAACCATGCAAGGCACCAACCAGCACATCAGGAGCAATTAGGGGTTCAGAGTCTTGCTCAAGGACACTTCGACACTAACTCTGGGGGAGCCCGGGTTCGAACTGGCAACCTTGTGGTTACCATCCAGCCACTCTACCCCTGAGCCAGGGTGTGTGGCTGGCAACACTGTCATGGGTGTACAGGGAGTAGAGGAGGGCTCAGGACAATCCTGTGTCGAGGGGCAGACGTGTTGGAGCCCATCCATTCCTCACCACAGGCATACAGTAAATCCAATATAGTCTCAATGCACCGGGTGGAGCTGAGTTTGAGGTCCCCAAGCTTGGTGTCGAGTCTGGGAGGGACTACGGTGTTGAATGCTGAATTGTATATATAGTATACATCCTCAACATACGAGTTCCTCTTCTCCAGGTGGGTGAGAGTGGTGTGGAGTGTTGCAGCTGTATGTTTGGTAATAAAATGAGTGAGGGTCCAGGGTGGGCGGTAACACGCTACAGGTTAGATCCTTAACGTGCTTCTCAAGGCATTTGCTCACTATGGGACTGAGAGCAACAGGACACCACTCATTTAAGCAATAAGCATGCTGGCTTTTATGGCCACCAGACAAATGATGGCTGATTCGAAGCAGGAGGGGACTGCATACTTGTAATGGGAGAGATTTAATATGTCCGTGAACACACCAGCCAGCTGCACCATGCACTCTCTGATCACCAGCCCTGGCATGCCGTTTGGCTCCGCTGCCTTGCAGGTGTTGTAAGCACTAGAACAGTGGTTCTCAAAGTGGGTGCTGTGAGGCAAGTCCACTAGTGCAGGGCTGCCTCAGAATACTTTGATAATATTCAGAATGTATCAATGTCACTTCAGTTTAACCACTTAAACCCTCTATACTTAGTAAGACAGACCACCAAACCTCCTTGCCTGAAAATGCCGATCTACAAGCTCACAAAGCATCACATATATACGCTTTGTGAGCTTGTAGATCCATTTTTGGTTCTCCCCAGAATAGGGAGGCTGGGATTCAAATGGTTACACACAATCTTAAAGATTTACATATTTATGTATCGTAATGACATAAATGTAAGTTCACAGTGGCATCAAGGAAGAGAAGGAACATCCGCACACTAGTTCTAGAGCTCCATTAGACTTACTTTATTTAGAGGCAACAAAAACACTCCTTAGGCTAAAAAACGGCCATAGCCGACATCACAAATGTCATGAGGTCAGCCCATTTGGGCACATTTGGGCAAGTGGCTATGGCCGAATTTAGGACAAGGAGTGTTTTTTGTAATGCTTGGAATGGATTCAGAATCATAAAAACCCCCTAGTTTGACATGTCACATGCTACTTAAAGCATAATGACATTTGGAAAATGTTGCCTTATATAGGTTGTGACAACCTATATAAGGCAACATAACAAATGACGGGTGTGGTACAAAAATGGCCATAACCTTTTTTTCACAATGTTTCCGACAGAGCAGGCATCTCATTCTGTGGACCGTAATGACCAAATGAATAGAAAAAACACAAATAAAAAGTAGGGCATGACATCACTGGTTAAACTCTATTCCTTGAGCTTTTGGGCCTGTGGCCCCTCGACTACTGGGACAAAATAAATGTTTGAGATCCATTGCAGATTGCACTAGAACGACCTGCGCATGTCGGTGGAGCGCAAGGGGCTCCCTCCGGGAGCCTGGCGTTAATAACCTCAAAACGAGCGTGAACAACTATAACGCTCCTCTGCTGATTGATGTTCCTCCCTGCGAGGGCTTTCTGAACACAGCTATTTGCACCCAATCAGGCTCCACTCGGGATAAGAGGGTAATAATTAGAGTCAGAGCAAAAACAAGTAGGCCCTGTTGTTCCAATATGAGTCACGTACACAGTATGACATGGCAGAACCCTGGCAACGCTGACAAATAGGCCTTACATAAGAGTGCGAGGATTTGGCATACGGTGAGTAACTGTGCACACACAGCAACAAACACACGCACGCACACACACACGTGCGCGCGCGATGGCAACCGACGCTGGCACACCGCTTTACCTTTCAAATTAAAGCACACTGATTGGGCATGGAGGAAGGAAGGGGCGAAAATAGCAGACGAGGGAGAGTAATATTTTTTTTTTTTTTTTTTTTTTAAGCAATCATCATGCTTATCATGGAATCAATGATAATCCCCTCATATTGAAACAAGCAAATGAGCAAGGCGGCCCGTTGCTGGGGATATACCATTAGGATAATCATGCACGGCACCACTCTCTCTTCCAGACAGATATTTCGTCACCCCGTGCAGGGCGCAGTGCACGGCCGCCTTTTTGTTTGCATAAACACCACAGAGGGATATCTGATTGACAGTGTTGGAACGATAAAAAAGGCAGCGCCGTTTTTTTTCGTTTGTTCAAAGGCAACGTGGCTAACTGCCTGCGTGTTGTAGCTTCCTCTCTTTGAGCCTTTTATCGTTTCTTTTTTTATTCGCTGCCAGCCACCCCCCCCCCCACACACACACACACACACACACACACCAACTTAACTTTCCCTGCTTTCCCCTCGCATCATATAAAAGTCTTTATGCTCAGTTTTTAAACTTTGAAACTTCAACTGAACAGTACCTGCACCTCCTGAGTGATGAGAGAACACAAGTGGTATCTCTCTCTCTCTCTCTCTCTCTCTCTCTCTCCTCTCTCTCTCTCTCTCTCTCTCTCACTCGTGAGGCTCATCCCGTCGGTGTCTCCGAAGAGTTTGGAATCGCTGCAAAACTGACGAGGCGTTAAATCTTTGTTATCAATTATTTTATCCATCTGTTTTCTTCCTGAGTACCGAGAGTGTTGTGATAGACACGCAGAAGCCAAGTTTATTACAACGTCCTGTCATAATTACATTCTCACTGTTGATAAAACAGCAGCAAAATGCTCAGCTGTCTCTCGCTTGCGCTCACACACACGCACACACGCACACACACACACACACACGCACATGTATCTGCACACAAACTCTCACACATCAACGCACACGTACACTAAAGTATGTCATACTGTATGTGTGAACTTAACACATATCAAATTAAAGCTGGACAAAGTAGTCGGACTAATTCTCTACCCGTTTTCTACGGGTTTCCCTCTTGTTAAATTGCTTGGGCAGTGGCAGACAGAATAATATACGACTTTCATAAGAAGCCCTCGCGAGCCCATGCAAATAAGTGTGAAATTGCAATATAATCATTTATGTAAATGACACCGTGCTCGGGAGAAGATTCATTATTTCCCACAAAAGCTGCTGAAAGGCTGAAAGAGCGAGACCGAAAAAAGAGAGCGGGGGCAAAAAAAAATAGGAAAAAAAAGAAGAGAGGGAAGAAAAGAAACTTTCTGTTTTCATGGCGGTGGGCGTGGAGGAAAAAAAATCAATAGTGTGAAACTAACGGAACAAAAACGCTTTGATATTCGGTTGAGAATGAATGCAGAGGACTCTTCCCCTCCCTACGTTATCCTCTCACGTGCTCTTTATCCCAGTCTATCACCCTCTCTCTCTCTCTCTCTCTCTCTCTCTCTGGGTAGGGATGTGAGGGTGTTAAAATTCAGGCCCAGGTGGGGAGAAGGGGGGTAGATTAAAAAGGTGAGCTCTCTATCACTCCCTTCACTCTCAATAACCTCCATACGCTCTGTGGCTGGAAGTAATAAACAACGGGCTGCTTGTTCTTAACAAAAAATGAATGCAACATTGTAGCACAGGAGAAAGGTGCGCGTGTGTGTGTGCGTGCGTGCGTGCGTGTGTGCGCACGTGCGTGCGAGAGACAGAGAATGGCAACAAACTTCATGATATGAAGGAAGTAAGGGAGGAAAGAGGAAAGGGATAAAGAAACAAATGTGACTACATTTGACTGAGGGACTGCCATTGGATTTTTTTTAATTTTCGTTTTTTCACGACATGTGAAAGCAGGGAATCATAGCTTCAAATTTACATATTGGTTGTTCCGTTTGACCCACCAGTTTTGGAGATATGGTTTATAGAGTAATGTCTTGCAGAGTTGAGAAAACAGGCTTGAAAGGTTCACTTCTGTGGTAACATTACACCTAGCTACATGTTTGGGCATTTATTTAATACTATTCATATTATTAACTCACTTTTCTCCTCTGGTGAAAAGCTGTAATTTGCGTGATGGCAGTCTCTCAGTCAAATCTGGTCACAAATGAAGAAGGCAAGAAAGAAAGAATATTTGGCGTAAGCTTCCTGTGACTGCACCCTGCCGTTACATTGTTAAATAGAAGAAACGACGGTAAAAGTGTTAAGAGAATGTGCATACAGGTTGTTGTATGCAGGCCCACTCCTAGTCTCTCCCCTCTGACTGATGTGTGAATAGTAGCAGTTGGCAGGGAGGCAGGAGAGACGAGAGAGATGAGAGGTAGATACAAGTCTGTGTGGATGTCAGCGCCTCCCTTCAGCACCTCTGACAGCCACCCGTAATGCCTCCATCAGGAGAAAACCCCTCGCTCTCCTGTTCCACAAACCGGCTGATGAGAAGATGATTGATTGACTTCATGTACTTTTAGTACACATCAACAGGCAGGGGGGAAATGGCCCCCGTTTCCTTTGGGCCTGATGGCGTTGTCAAAAGCCATGAGTAGACACCGACGTGTTTATTACACCGGTGAAAGAGTATTTCATTTCCGTAATTTCTGACGTAAGAGAAATGTGTGTCTCAGACAAACACGGAGATGGGGGTGGGTTTGAACCACTGGAGCTTCACGCTGGGCAAGACCTACGCTGGAATTTGGCGAAAGTAGCGGGATTTTGGCGGAAGTACCGCTCAAGGAAATGACGTCGACGCTTTACAAATCTGTTTGCATTCTCTGTGTATGAAACAAGTGTTGTGATTGGTCGGAAAATATCGTATCCGGGGGAAAATACATCTGACGGATGTTCTGGCCCGACTCTTCCGGCTATGCACTCTCTGCCATAGGTTGTGACCGGCGACCGCAGGTTTTTCTCTTTGTAGATGAGTAAGGCTGGGACCGAGGCTACTGGAGCTCCCAGCATACACCGACGCTGACACATGATACAGATGAGTGTCTGTTAACTGGCTATGAGGACTGATTCTAGGCATGGGGGAGGACCGTGACCCGCCTGGATGTCACTTCAAACAAGGTAGTGCTGAATCAAGTGTCAGCTATACTGCGTTGCTTATTTATCGCCTCAAATGTTTTAAGAAGCATAATGCTAGTGTACAGTGGAAATAGATATTTGCCATGTTTTTGTTTACGTTCAACATGCACCACGCCTTCTCTACTGTCTAGAATAATGAGTCTTAACTCATTGACAGGTGCTTGTCATCATATTATTGGTTAAAGATGTGCTACAATTTTTGGGCCCGTCTAGAGTTTGAATGGACAGGTATCAGTCAAAAGGGAGACATCGAAGAGGAAGGGCGGGTGGGGAAGGATCAACATATGGAATGTCAGTACAGGCCAGCTCCATATATGGAGATCTAAGGGTTTGAGGTCAGATGTGGAGTTGCTGGTCGGCTCCATATATGCAGATCTAGGTGATGATCCACTCTTCTCCATGTATGGCTATCCTGGGTTTGATGAGGTCAGTGTCCTGATCTTAATATATGGAGACAGCCATATATGGAGCATGTCACGAGGCATGACGGACTGACGGCCATATATACGGAGCATGTCACTAGGTGTGACGGACAGACTGACTGACTGGTTTTGATAGTAATCTGCAACCTACGGTCGCAATAATCTGCGATAATAATCTTCATAGTACCTGATGATCATGTTTTAGGGGCGGGGGGAATCACGGCACTCCATCATACAAATTGCTCTGTACATTTATACATTATTAAATCGCTATACATGCCTTTAGAAGTATACAGCAAGATGCTCATTGTTCCTTTATCCATGTATCAGAGAGTGTACAAGGTTAATTCCATACGTAGGCCTACACTTAAGTTAAATTAAATTAAGTTAAGTTCAATTAAATTAACTACTGTACACTACTGTGTGTAGCATGTGGCACGGAACCAAACTGGGACGGAGGCCAAGAACATACCGGAACATGTTTGTACGGTAACAACAAGGCTAAGAGGGCCAAAAAAAAAAGAAAATTCAAATGAGAAAGGAACTGTGCCACGGCCCCGCCTTGCCTCGCCTCGCATTCCATTCCCAGGTGAGGACTTCGTACCACCTTTTAGAGGTGGTGTAAAGTTCAGCGGCGGTCTCCACACGCAGGCAGACAGACCCAGTCGGCTGCCAATGGCAACGTTCATTACTTTCTTTCTTTTTTTAGTTTTTTACCAATTATTCTCAGGCACATTAAAATGTTGCACTAATAATGATCTGCCTCTCGCAACAATCCACGTGATCCAAAAATAACTGCTAATTAGCTGCTCTATTGATTCATATGCAAGGCTTTAAGGGGGGGAGAGAGAGAGAGAGAGAGAGAGAGAGAGAGCAACATTTGGAGTTTTGGAAATTGACCGCGTTAATTACGTCTGCCAACTCTTTAAAATGCATTTGGTTCAGGGGGAAATATGTAGATCGCCTGTTAGAGGCAGTCACATCTTATTAAATATGGAAAACAGGCAAAACAGACCTTGGCAGGCTGCGTCTGTACACACAGAACGTGCACGTGCACACGCATACACACGTGTGTTTACCCTCCATGTGTTTACTCTCCATATGTGTGCACATGCACGTATCACATTGTGCGCGCATACAGTCAAACATGCAAGGTACACATAAAACCCCACGAACGCACGCACGCACGCACGCACGCACGCACGCACGCACGCACGCACGCTCTCTCTCCATTTTTTGGTGTCTTCAACAACAGAGCTTGCGCTCATTAGCACATGCTAAGCAGTGTTGATTATGATAATAAGAATACAGAGGCACCTTCATTTAATACATGCACACGCATACGCACTTGATTGGCCAGGGGACTTTAAGAGGCAGCCATGCTCACCGCTCTGTAACTAAATGCATTACTTGTAAAAATATATAGATATACAGTATTCTACAGTGTGTGTGTGTGTGTGTTCATATGGGCACATCTAAGCGTTAGCGTAAATTAGATTAATTTACCCAATTGGTTACAAAACCACTACTCATGTCTGACACAGGTCTATTTGATAGTATTGGTCCACATATAGACATCAGTAGAAGCGAGCAGCATGATGCAGGGGATGAGGTCAAAGCGGTTTCCATCAACAGAAGTGTTTTATCATTACAATCACTACTATTAGCTCATTTCGGGCGGGAACCCCTTTTGGTGTTAGCATTATGTTATGCTTTAGCTATTGAAAAATAGCAGATCTACAAGTTCATAGCGCGCCACCGAGTGGCGTGCTATGAACTTGTAGGTCTGCTATTTTTGAAAAATCGAAGAACGACTGACATAGAAACATAGCTTTTTCAGAAAACTGTCAGGATGTAGAAGACATTTTTAGAATCTGATCTCCGGTCAAAATGGGTTAGAAGGCAAACAAAACGTATTGCTTTTATTCTTTGGGTAAGTGTCCATCTGATATGGTTTGGGAGCTTACTGCAAGCATGTCCAACCAAACCAAATGGAAATGGAATTAAATACTGTAGCTGCTCCCGATAACAGAAACCTCTTCGAAGAGTTTAGATGAACGCTGACCTGTTTTCAACATATATTCATCCTTCTTATTTGACACCGCCTCCACCTCAAACAATCTCAAATAAATGTAAAAGTTGCAGTGAACTAGATAGCAAAGAGATTTTCCTGACTGTGCTAAACAGTCTAGCTAGCAGGCCTAGAAGAGATGAGAAGAGGTGGTGGTGGTGTTTATGGTTGCTCTCTCTCTCTCTCTCTCTCTCTCTCTCTCTCTCTCTCTCTCTCTCTCTCTCTCTCTCTCTCTCAGGAGGATCAGATAATGCTTTAGGCCTCTGTGATCTTCTCATCACCGGTGCCCAGTGGGGACTTCGCCTGCGAATCTTAATCAACCATTTTTCTCACATCCACTTCCCATCCCGCTATCCTGTCCTCCATAGGATATGCATGCGCTCTCTCTCCTCTCCTCTCCATCCCTCCCTCCCTCATCCACCTCTTTTTCCACGTCTTCTAATTAGAAATGCTGGAATTTGAGAGCTGCCTCTCCCTCTGTGGCATGCTGAGTTTTTGGGCAGGTTCGGGAGGGCAGTAGCAGGCCTGCTTTATAGGGAGGGAGGGTGGATGGAGGCCTGCTTTACAGGGAGGGAGGGTGGATGGAGGCGGAGGAAGGAAGGAAGGAAGGAAGGAAGGAAGGATCAGGAAGGAAGGCAGAAAGAGAAAAGAAATGAAGGATAGGAAGTAAGCAAGCAAGCAAAGAAGTAAGACAGAAGGAAGGAAGGATAGTAGGGCAGTAAGGGCCAGGGGTACAGTTAAGGGCTATCAAAGCACAACGCAGCGCCCTTGTTCGTCTGCTCATTGCCAATTGACATCTAAAACGTTGCCTTTTTTCCTGTTTGGTTGATGTAGGGCCCACGTGCGCTCGGCCGGCTGCACACACACACACACACACACACACACACACACACACACACACACACACACACACACACACACACACACACACACACACACACACACACACACACACACACACACACACACACACACACACACACACACACACACACACACACACACACACACACACACACACACACACACACACACACACACACACACACTCTCTTCCTGGAAGGGTTAAGTGTTTGTGAACATATCCTGCAGCGTCAACACTGGCATCACTAGCTTTAGCCTCATTAGCATAGGGAAATGTAGCCTCTGAGAAACTGACAGCAGGGATGGTGCAAGGGGAGGGGGAGGGGGGGAGGGGAGTGGGGGGGGGTGTGGAAGGTGTAACAGTGAGTGAGCGAGGGCATGGGAGAGCAAATTAAAAGAGGGGGGGCGGGGTGTTGTGGTCTACAGTGTCTCTGTTCAATACTCAAGCTGTGTCAGGAGTCAGAGAGAGAGAGAGAGAGAGAGAGAGAGAGAGAGAGAGAGAGAGAGAGAGAGAGAGAGAGAGAGGATGGATGTTTCCAGGTGTGGGAGAAAGGCTGGGATAGGTTCATTCTTACACGTCCCAAAAAACACATTCCGTTTTGTGGCAGCAGGTCACCTCAACGCGCACAAACGCACACACACACACACACACACACACACACACACACACACACACACACACACACACACACACACACACACACACACACACACACACACACACACACACACACACACACACACACACACACACACACACACACAGCAGGACGAGAGAGAGCTGTACTGGTGTGTGTGTCTATAAATTAGCCAAACGCAAGCGGACACGCACAGCCACACACACACACACACACACGCACGCACAACAGTGCACACATTAAACATCCTCTGTTTCTCTTCTTAGTCGATATGTCATCTGTCAATCTGACCTGACTGTGGAGATTGCTTTAGGCTATAATGCAAGGCAAATAAATAAAATGTGCTTTGTGCTTTGTGTGCTTTGTGTGTGTGTGTGTGTGTGTGTGTGTGTGTGTGTGTGTGTGTGTGTGTCCATCCCAGGGTGCAGATGGGAGCGAATGGTCTTCATCTCGCCAGGGTGGCAGGCTGGTGACAGGATACGGCTGGCCAACAGGCACAATGCTGTCACTGCACTTTTAACTGCCCGGGAGACTGCGTGTGCATGCGTGTGAGTGCGTGCGCGCGAGAGAAAGTGGCACAAAGCAGAGATAGAGTCATGCCCGTGTCTCAATTACTTGTACTATTAGTGTATTTTTTTGTGTCCCTCGGTCATCTGAAAGAGAGAGAGAGAGAGAGAGAGAGAGAGAGAGAGAGAGAGAGAGAGAGAGCAAAGACAGAGAGCAAAGACAGACGGGACAGAGGCAGAGAGTGTGTCCCCAGTGGCAGCTGAGGGGGATGGGGGAAAAACATGGCGAGAGTGAGAGCTGCTTTAGGGAACGTGCATATTTGTTTTATTCTTTGTAGCGTGAGAGTCACATTTCAAAAGTTTTGCGCTATTCCATAAAAGTGAGCATGACCTTCCCCCCCCCCCCCCCCCCCCCCCCTGCCTTTTTCCTCCCAGAGGATGGGGTGGGCTGCAGAGGAGAGGAGAGGAGAGGAGAGGAGAGGAGAGGAGAGGAGAGGAGAGGAGGCAGCAAGCAGTGTGACATATGCCAGGGTGAGCCCTAGCTGCAGAACAAAAGCCACAGGCAGCCACAGATGAGAAAACACAGCTTCTGATTGGAGAACAAAGAGGCGAACGGCAGAAACGGAGACAGACGGATATACTGTACATATCTCACAGAGTAGAGAGAGGAAGTACCATTCAGTATATAGTGTACATATAGTCATATAGTATGTGATATAGTGTGATTCATTTCAGTAGATGTGATGATGTATAGTAGATATCGTTAATGATCGTCTGTGTCGATTGGAAACTACTATATATCCAAAACGGTTTCAGGGTTGAAATTAAAACATGGCAAAAGTAGCAGATCCACAACCTCGAAAATGTGGCGCAAAGTGGATCTGCTACTTTTGATGCTTTTGTGTGACACTGCAGCAGTGTGGAATTCGTCGACTAATACTATGACGAGAAATGTTCGTCGACTACCTTTTTTTACTGCCAATTTTGTCAACAAAGAAAAAAAAGAAGAAAAGTAATTTTACACTTGGTTGCATGTGCAAGTGTCAAAACAGCCATTACGACGGCATCAAGGTCCGCCAAAATACATTTTAGTCGACTAAATCAACTGTAGATTTAGTCGACTAAAACTAGACTAACACTAAAACATTCCAGGTGACTAAAATATGACTAAAACTAAATGAACACTATTCAAAATGTCAAAAACAACACTGCACTGCAGGAGCAAGTCAACTCAAAAGGTTTAAAGGTAGTGTGAGTGATTTTCTTTGGTTAAGTGTTAAAAGTGTTAAATCTATATTTTTTAGTACTACTGTTATCTAGTGTTTGTTCAGTAACAGG
>NW_027637902.1:15000-16915 GCF_951216825.1 Electrona antarctica | reverse complement strand
TGATTTTTGAACATTATTTTTGAACAGCTTGCAAAAGAAGAATAAAACTACATTTTCTAAATCTCTGGAGTGTCATTTCTGTTCACCTAGCCCTCATCAAACGGACTCATTTACAGAGACCCTAGAGGAGACCCTAGAGGAGACCCTATAGAGGAGACCCTAGAGGAGACCCTAGAGGAGACCCTATAGAGGAGACCCTATAGAGGAGACCCTAGAGGAGACCCTATAGAGGAGACCCTATAGAGGAGACCCTAGAGGAGACCCTATAGAGGAGACCCTAGAGGAGACCCTATAGAGGAGACCCTATAGTGGAGACCCTATAGAGGAGACCCTAGAGGAGACCCTATAGAGGAGACCCTAGAGGAGACCCTATAGAGGAGACCCTAGAGGAGACCCTATAGAGGAGACCCTAGAGGAGACCCTAGAGGAGACCCTATAGAGGAGACCCTATAGAGGAGACCCTAGAGGAGACCCTATAGAGGAGACCCTATAGAGGAGACCCTATAGAGGAGACCCTATAGAGGAGACCCTAGAGGAGACCCTATAGAGGAGACCCTAGAGGAGACCCTATAGAGGAGACCCTAGAGGAGACCCTAGAGGAGACCCTATAGAGGAGACCCTAGAGGAGACCCTATAGAGGAGACCCTAGAGGAGACCCTATAGAGGAGACCCTATAGAGGAGACCCTAGAGGAGACCCTAGAGGAGACCCTAGAGGAGACCCTAGAGGAGACCCTATAGAGGAGACCCTAGAGGAGACCCTATAGAGGAGACCCTAGAGGAGACCCTATAGAGGAGACCCTATAGGAGACCCTATAGAGGAGACCCTATAGAGGAGACCCTATAGAGGAGACCCTAGAGGAGACCCTATAGAGGAGACCCTAGAGGAGACCCTATAGAGGAGACCCTAGAGGAGACCCTATAGAGGAGACCCTAGAGGAGACCCTATAGAGGAGACCCTAGAGGAGACCCTAGAGGAGACCCTATAGAGGAGACCCTATAGAGGAGACCCTAGAGGAGACCCTAGAGGAGACCCTAGAGGAGACCCTAGAGGAGACCCTATAGAGGAGACCCTATAGAGGAGACCCTATAGAGGAGACCCTAGAGGAGACCCTATAGAGGAGACCCTATAGAGGAGACCCTAGAGGAGACCCTAGAGGAGACCCTATAGAGGAGACCCTAGAGGAGACCCTATAGAGGAGACCCTATAGAGGAGACCCTATAGAGGAGACCCTAGAGGAGACCCTAGAGGAGACCCTATAGAGGAGACCCTATAGAGGAGACCCTAGAGGAGACCCTATAGAGGAGACCCTAGAGGAGACCCTATAGAGGAGACCCTATAGAGGAGACCCTAGAGGAGACCCTATAGAGGAGACCCTAGAGGAGACCCTATAGAGGAGACCCTAGAGGAGACCCTAGAGGAGACCCTAGAGGAGACCCTATAGAGGAGACCCTATAGAGGAGACCCTAGAGGAGACCCTATAGAGGAGACCCTAGAGGAGACCCTAGAGGAGACCCTAGAGGAGACCCTATAGAGGAGACCCTATAGAGGAGACCCTATAGAGGAGACCCTAGAGGAGACCCTATAGAGGAGACCCTATAGAGGAGACCCTAGAGGAGACCCTAGAGGAGACCCTAGAGGAGACCCTATAGAGGAGACCCTATAGAGGAGACCCTAGAGGAGACCCTAGAGGAGACCCTAGAGGAGACCCTATAGAGGAGACCCTATAGAGGAGACCCTATAGAGGAGACCCTAGAGGAGACCCTAGAGGAGACCCTATAGAGGAGACCCTAGAGGAGACCCTATAGAGGATACCCTATAGGAGACCCTAGAGGAGACCCTAGAGGAGACCCTATAGAGGAGACCCTATAGAGGAGACCCTATAGAGGAGACCCTAGAGGAGACCCTATAGAGGA
>NW_027637902.1:0-10000 GCF_951216825.1 Electrona antarctica | reverse complement strand
AAGTTGTATTAGTAGGAGTATCAATAGTCTATCACTTTTCTAATACTTTTCCAATAGTTTATCACAATCACTGAGACAGTAAAATGCTCCTAGACTATTTACTAGTATTTTCCCACCATGTTAATCTGTCACCTGTCCCTGTTCTCTGGGACCGGCACACTTTTCTCTCAGTACACAGCAATGTGGACTGTCTAGTCTTAAGTAACACGGTATCTTTATGCTACTCTGTGAGGACAAAATGTCTTTATGTTGTTTTATACAACAAGGTATCTTATGTTTTCCCACAGAGTAACAAGGTGTCGTTGTGTTACAAACTTGACTTCATGCAACTATCTTTATGCTATTTTGTGAGGACAACAAATGTCTTTATGTTGTTTTATACAACAAGGTATCTTTGTTGTTTCCACAGATTAACAAGGTGTCGTTGTTTTTCAAAACATGCAACTATCTTTGTGCTATTCTGTGAGGACAGCAAAATGTCTTTATGCTGCTTGTGCAACAAGATATCTTTTGCTGTTTCCACAGTGTAACAAGGTGTCGTTGTGTTATTTAATGCAAGGTCGTTTTCTGTCCACTAGGCTAGATTTACACAATAGATAGGCTGGCAAAATATGGTCTTAGAATTTAGCATACTTAATTAAATCCTGCCACATGCTGTGGTTCACTTTTCTCCTCTCCTGCCTGTAATAAAACTCATTACAACAGGGGGGTAATTATCTCACAAAACAGCTTGACCCACCCCCGCTAAACTGATAACCAAGGGTTAAGAATAGTTTAACAAACACAACTGGTTTTAGCTAGTTTAGGGCTCTTTAAAGTCTAACCCAAAATGTAAACATTTTAGCATCATTACTACTTAACTATTTAAAATGTATAAGACCAATGTTAGAACATCAGCTGATCAGAACGAGGTAATACACTATTTTATCAATAGTCATTATAGCTACCATTTTCATGAGGGTATTAACCCCACACTATAAATTATAGTGAAGTTAATAGACTAGGCTATCGCGGTTACTATATCTACCCAAAATACTTTTAGCTCCACGTTCTGACACAGACAATGTCCACAATGCACTTAACTGTTTAAAAACAATGCCCACTATATGTGGTACGGATATGTTTAAGGAAATCTGTAAGTTGCTGCTATTTTACATTCCTGTTCCCATCCATCTGCCTAAACATGTCGCACCATGGTGTCATGGCACCATGCCTCTTAAATCTAGATTACAGGGGATGACCATTTAGTAATATATTGGTATATATTTTAGAAATCGTACAATTTACTTACTTACTTGTCCTTACTACAAAAATAATTTTAAAGACCCAACCTGGCTCAATGAGCAACAGCTGGGTTCACATGTAACTTTTCAAGTAACTACTTGATGAACGCTAACTCCCTCACGCCTGACAAAGAAACATCTAACTAATTTTACTCCAGTAAATATTTCTGTTCAGATCCAAATCTCCCTTAGGCTCTATTTCTTGAATCAACTTCTTAACTAATTTAAATTCGACAAAACACACAAACATCAACGTATGCCTACATATACGCTGAATAGACTCACATTTAGACACACCTTTTGAATACAGATAAAGACTGTTGAATCTCTCCATCCGTTATTAATAAACTTCTTATAATGTTGCATTCTTCATTGTTCTCACCTCATGTCCGTTTACAGCCATGTGTGGGTCAAACAGAAGCTGCATGAAAGTTGCAACGTTCCCGCGCACCGCCGCCGCTCTGCTTCCATTGTCCCATCCAACACAGCACCATACTCCCCCCTCCAGACATTATATGAAATGAAATATCACATAAATGACTGGAAAGAAAAACATGAACGCATGTGTAGCTACAGGCCCCATCGAAACAAAGAAACGCCGCAAAACGAGCTTGCAGATCCGCTGTTTCTGAAGAATGAAATGAACCCGTGGTCGCCGTTCGTCCGTTCCGCCGAGACGTGAAGAGAAGCATGGTCCCCGTCGACGCGCTGTAGAGGGCCTCTCCCGTCCGTCGCCGAGTCCAGGTCGCGTTTCAGTGTAGCCAACTAGCCACGGGTTTTTTTAAATCCAGGCGCTGAACTCCGTAGATCGCAGCGTGATTGATCTTCCGGAGCTCAGACGACGCTGGATCCCACTTCTAGACACCAAATTGATGTGGCAGTTTTGTACACACTAAACGCGTCAGGAATCATGAGGCAAGCTTGATGATGGTTTATTTAACGTGCACAGCATTACATCGATGCTGCAGCACCGGCGGGTCAATGTAGCCATTCCCTGTCACAATTCAGGGGTACAGTTTATATGCAGTGATAGACCACACCCAGAAGGTGGGGCAGAAAGAGACACGAGAGAAGGTTTTAGGGACAGGATGACAGGATGCAGACAGGAATACAGACAAAGATGAAAGAACCATTTGCTAGAGGAAGAGAGGGGGGTGGGGAGGGGGGGGGGGGGACAGGTCACCAGAGCCAAAGTGTCAGACACACTGTGTTCTCACAGCATGGTTTCAGAGCTTCAAAGTCAGTAGAGATGGTCACAGGTGACAGGAAGGCATTGTGTTTAGACAGGCCTTGGCGTTATCTGGGAGCTGTGAGAAGAGTGAATGCACGATGGGAAATTCCTCGTCAGTACCCTCACATGTTCTCCCCGTGTCCCCTAGGGTAGGTACCCTCACATGTTCTCCCTGTGTCCCCTAGGGTAGGTACCCTCACATGTTCTCCCTGTGTCCCCTAGGGTAGGTACCCTCACATGTTCTCCCCGTGTCCCCTAGGGTAGGTACCCTCACATGTTCTCCCTGTGTCCCCTAGGGTAGGTACCCTCACATGTTCTCCCCGTGTCCCCTAGGGTAGGTACCCTCACATGTTCACATGTGCGTGTGTGTGCGTGCGTGCGTGCGTGTGACCTCTGACCTGTCCAGCCAGGCCAGCAGGCTCTTGGCGGCGGTGATGAGGTCGACCACGGAGGTCAGGAGGTCGTTGGGGAGGCGCCGCGAGTTCCGGCTCTCCGATTGGCTGCTGCCGCGCCGGCGGCCCGAGATGAAGTTCCGCAGGTTCTTGGCCGACGCGCCGAGCTTGTGAGCCAGAGTTCTGACGCTCTCCGTCTCTAGACCGGAGTTCTGGAGAGATACCAGTCAATTAGAGTTCTGGAGAGATACCAGTCAATTAGAGTTCTGGAGAGATACCAGTCAATTAGAGTTCTGTAGAGATACCAGTCAATTAGAGTTATATAGAGATACCAGTCAATTAGAGTTATATAGAGATACCAGTCAATTAGAGTTCTGGAGAGATACCAGTCAATTAGAGTTCTGGAGAGATACCAGTCAATTAGAGTTCTATAGAGATACCAGTCAATTGGAGTTCTGGAGAGATACCAGTCAATTAGAGTTCTGGAGAGATACCAGTCAATTAGAGTTCTATAGAGATACCAGTCAATTAGAGTTGTGGAGAGAGATACCAGTCAATTAGAGTTCTATAGAGATACCAGTCAATTTGAGTTCTGGAGAGATACCAGTCAATTAGAGTTCTGGAGAGATACCAGTCAATTAGAGTTCTGGAGAGATACCAGTCAATTAGAGTTCTGGAGAGATACCAGTCAATTAGAGTTATATAGAGATACCAGTCAATTAGAGTTATGGAGAGATACCAGTCAATTAGAGTTCTGGAGATAGATACCAGTCAATTAGAGTTCTGGAGAGATACCAGTCAATTAGAGTTCTGGAGAGAGATACCAGTCAATTAGAGTTCTGGAGAGAGATACCAGTCAATTAGAGTTCTGGAGAGATACCAGTCAATTAGAGTTCTGGAGAGATACCAGTCAATTAGAGTTCTGGAGAGATACCAGTCAATTAGAGTTCTGGAGAGATACCAGTCAATTAGAGTTCTGGAGAGATACCAGTCAATTAGAGTTCTGGAGAGATACCAGTCAATTAGAGTTCTGGAGATATACCAGTCAATTAGAGTTCTGGAGAGATACCAGTCAATTAGAGTTCTATAGAGATACCAGTCAATTAGAGTTCTATAGAGATACCAGTCAATTAGAGTTGTGCAGAGATACCAGTCAATTAGAGTTCTGGAGAGATACCAGTCAATTAGAGTTCTTGAGATATACCAGTCAATTAGAGTTCTGGAGAGATACCAGTCAATTAGAGTTATATAGAGATACCAGTCAATTAGAGTTCTGGAGAGATACCAGTCAATTAGAGTTCTGGAGAGATACCAGTCAATTAGAGTTCTGGAGAGATACCAGTCAATTAGAGTTCTGGAGAGATACCAGTCAATTAGAGTTATATAGAGATACCAGTCAATTAGAGTTATGGAGAGATACCAGTCAATTAGAGTTCTGGAGATAGATACCAGTCAATTAGAGTTCTGGAGAGATACCAGTCAATTAGAGTTCTGGAGAGAGATACCAGTCAATTAGAGTTCTGGAGAGAGATACCAGTCAATTAGAGTTCCGGAGAGATACCAGTCAATTAGAGTTCTGGAGAGATACCAGTCAATTAGAGTTCTGGAGAGATACCAGTCAATTAGAGTTCTGGAGAGATACCAGTCAATTAGAGTTCTGGAGAGATACCAGTCAATTAGAGTTCTGGAGAGATACCAGTCAATTAGAGTTCTGGAGATATACCAGTCAATTAGAGTTCTGGAGAGATACCAGTCAATTAGAGTTCTATAGAGATACCAGTCAATTAGAGTTCTATAGAGATACCAGTCAATTAGAGTTGTGCAGAGATACCAGTCAATTAGAGTTCTGGAGAGATACCAGTCAATTAGAGTTCTTGAGATATACCAGTCAATTAGAGTTCTGGAGAGATACCAGTCAATTAGAGTTATATAGAGATACCAGTCAATTAGAGTTCTGGAGAGATACCAGTCAATTAGAGTTCTGGAGAGATACCAGTCAATTAGAGTTCTGGAGAGATACCAGTCAATTAGAGTTCTATAGAGATACCAGTCAATTAGAGTTATATAGAGATACCAGTCAATTAGAGTTATATAGAGATACCAGTCAATTCGAGTTATATAGAGATACCAGTCAATTAGAGTTATATAGAGATACCAGTCAATTAGAGTTCTGGAGAGATACCAGTCATTTAGAGTTATATAGAGATACCAGTCAATTAGAGTTATATAGAGATACCAGTCAATTAGAGTTCTGGAGAGATACCAGTCAATTAGAGTTATATAGAGATACCAGTCAATTAGAGTTATATAGAGATACCAGTCAATTAGAGTTCTGGAGAGATACCAGTCAATTAGAGTTCTGGAGAGATACCAGTCAATTAGAGTTCTGGAGAGATACCAGTCAATTAGAGTTCTATAGAGATACCAGTCAATTAGAGTTGTGGAGAGATACCAGTCAATTAGAGTTATAGAGAGATACCAGTCAATTAGAGTTCTATAGAGATACCAGTCAATTAGAGTTCTGGAGAGATACCAGTCAATTAGAGTTGTGGAGAGATACCAGTCAATTAGAGTTCTGGAGAGATACCAGTCAATTAGAGTTCTGGAGAGATACCAGTCAATTAGAGTTCTGGAGAGAGATACCAGTCAATTAGAGTTCTGGAGAGAGATACCAGTCAATTAGAGTTCTGCTGAGATACCAGTCAATTAGAGTTCTGGAGATATACCAGTCAATTAGAGTTCTGGAGAGAGATACCAGTCAATTAGAGTTCTGGAGAGAGATACCAGTCAATTAGAGTTCTGGAGAGATACCAGTCAATTAGAGTTCTGGAGAGATACCAGTCAATGAGAGTTCTGGAGAGAGATACCAGTCAATTAGAGTTCTGGAGAGAGATACCAGTCAATTAGAGTTCTGGAGAGAGATACCAGTCAATTAGAGTTCTATAGAGATACCAGTCAATTAGAGTTATGTAGAGATACCAGTCAATGAGAGTTCTGGAGAGAGATACCAGTCAATTAGAGTTCTGGAGAGAGATACCAGTCAATTAGAGTTCTGGAGAGAGATACCAGTCAATTAGAGTTCTGGAGAGAGATACCAGTCAATTAGAGTTCTGGAGAGAGATACCAGTCAATTAGAGTTCTGTAGAGATACCAGTCAATTAGAGTTCTGTAGAGATACCAGTCAATTAGAGTTATGTAGAGATACCAGTCAATTAGAGTTCTGGAGAGATACCAGTCGATTAGAGTTCTGGAGAGAGATACCAGTCAATTGGAGTTCTATATAGATACCAGTCAATTACAGTTCTGGAGAGATACCAGTCAATTAGAGTTCTGGAGAGATACCAGTCAATTAGAGTTCTGGAGAGAGATACCAGTCAATTAGAGTTCTGGAGAGATACCAGTCAATTAGAGTTCTGGAGAGATACCAGTCAATTAGAGTTATATAGAGATACCAGTCAATTAGAGTTCTATAGAGATACCAGTCAATTAGAGTTCTGGAGAGATACCAGTCAATTAGAGTTATATAGATATACCAGTCAATTAGAGTTATATAGAGATACCAGTCAATTAGAGTTATATATAGATACCAGTCAATTAGAGTTCTGGAGAGATACCAGTCAATTAGAGTTCTGGAGAGATATCAGTCAATTCGAGTTCTGGAGAGATACCAGTCAATTAGAGTTCTGGAGAGATACCAGTCAATTAGAGTTCTGGAGAGAGATACCAGTCAATTCGAGTTCTGGAGCGATACCAGTCAATTAGAGTTATATAGAGATACCAGTCAATTAGAGTTATATAGAGATACCAGTCAATTCGAGTTCTGGAGAGATACCAGTCAATTAGAGTTCTGGAGAGATACCAGTCAATTAGAGTTATATAGAGATACCAGTCAATTAGAGTTCTGGAGAGAGATACAGGTCAATTCGAGTTCTGGAGAGATACCAGTCAATGAGAGTTCTGGAGAGAGATACCAGTCAATTAGAGTTCTGGAGAGATACCAGTCAATTATAGTTCTGGAGAGATACCAGTCAATTAGAGTTCTGGAGAGATACCAGTCGATTAGAGTTCTGGAGAGATACCAGTCAATTAGAGTTCTGGAGAGATATACCAGTCAATTAGAGTTCTGGAGAGATACCAGTCAATTAGAGTTCTGGAGAGAGATACCAGTCAATTAGAGTTCTATATAGATACCATTCAATTAGAGTTCTGGAGAGATACCAGTCAATTAGAGTTCTGGAGAGATACCAGTCAATTAGAGTTCTGGAGAGAGATACCAGTCAATTAGAGTTCTGGAGAGATACCAGTCAATTGGAGTTCTGGAGAGATACCAGTCAATTAGAGTTATATAGATATACCAGTCAATTAGAGTTCTATAGAGATACCAGTCAATTAGAGTTCTGGAGAGATACCAGTCAATTAGAGTTCTATAGAGATACCAGTCAATTAGAGTTCTGGAGAGATACCAGTCAATTAGAGTTCTGGAGAGATACCAGTCAATTAGAGTTATATAGAGATACCAGTCAATTAGAGTTCTATAGAGATACCAGTCAATTAGAGTTCTGGAGAGATACCAGTCAATTAGAGTTATATAGAGATACCAGTCAATTAGAGTTATATAGAGATACCAGTCAATTAGAGTTATATAGAGATACCAGTCAATTAGAGTTATAGAGAGATACCAGTCAATTAGAGTTCTGGAGAGATACCAGTCAATTAGAGTTATATAGATATACCAGTCAATTAGAGTTATATAGAGATACCAGTCAATTAGAGTTCTATATAGATACCAATCAATTAGAGTTCTGGAGAGATACCAGTCAATTCGAGTTCTGGAGAGATATCAGTCAATTCGAGTTCTGGAGAGATACCAGTCAATTAGAGTTCTGGAGAGATACCAGTCAATTAGAGTTCTGGAGAGAGATACCAGTCAATTCGAGTTCTGGAGCGATACCAGTCAATTAGAGTTATATAGAGATACCAGTCAATTAGAGTTATATAGAGATACCAGTCAATTCGAGTTCTGGAGAGATACCAGTCAATTAGAGTTCTGGAGAGATACCAGTCAATTAGAGTTATATAGAGATACCAGTCAATTAGAGTTCTGGAGAGAGATACAGGTCAATTCGAGTTCTGGAGAGATACCAGTCAATGAGAGTTCTGGAGAGAGATACCAGTCAATTAGAGTTCTGGAGAGATACCAGTCAATTATAGTTCTGGAGAGATACCAGTCAATTAGAGTTCTGGAGAGATACCAGTCGATTAGAGTTCTGGAGAGATACCAGTCAATTAGAGTTCTGGAGAGATATACCAGTCAATTAGAGTTCTGGAGAGATACCAGTCAATTAGAGTTCTGGAGAGAGATACCAGTCAATTAGAGTTCTATATAGATACCATTCAATTAGAGTTCTGGAGAGATACCAGTCAATTAGAGTTCTGGAGAGATACCAGTCAATTAGAGTTCTGGAGAGATACCAGTCAATTAGAGTTCTGGAGAGAGATACCAGTCAATTAGAGTTCTGGAGAGATACCAGTCAATTAGAGTTCTGGAGAGATACCAGTCAATTGGAGTTATATAGATATACCAGTCAATTAGAGTTCTATAGAGATACCAGTCAATTAGAGTTCTGGAGAGATACCAGTCAATTAGAGTTCTATAGAGATACCAGTCAATTAGAGTTCTGGAGAGATACCAGTCAATTAGAGTTCTGGAGAGATACCAGTCAATTAGAGTTATATAGAGATACCAGTCAATTAGAGTTCTATAGAGATACCAGTCAATTAGAGTTCTGGAGAGATACCAGTCAATTAGAGTTATATAGAGATACCAGTCAATTAGAGTTATATAGAGATACCAGTCAATTAGAGTTATATAGAGATACCAGTCAATTAGAGTTATATAGAGATACCAGTCAATTAGAGTTATATAGAGATACCAGTCAATTAGAGTTCTATATAGATACCAGTCAATTAGAGTTCTGGAGAGATACCAGTCAATTAGAGTTCTGGAGAGATATCAGTCAATTCGAGTTCTGGAGAGATACCAGTCAATTAGAGTTCTGGAGAGATACCAGTCAATTAGAGTTCTGGAGAGAGATACCAGTAAATTCGAGTTCTGGAGCGATACCAGTCAATTGGAGTTATATAGAGATACCAGTCAATTAGAGTTATATAGAGATACCAGTCAATTCGAGTTCTGGAGAGATACCAGTCAATTAGAGTTCTGGAGAGATACCAGTCAATTAGAGTTATATAGAGATACCAGTCAATTAGAGTTCTGGAGAGAGATACAGGTAAATTCGAGTTCTGGAGAGATACCAGTCAATGAGAGTTCTGGAGAGAGATACCAGTCAATGAGAGTTCTGGAGAGAGATACCAGTCAATTAGAGTTCTATAGAGATACCAGTCAATTAGAGTTCTGGAGAGATACCAGTCAATTAGAGTTCTGGAGAGATACCAGTCGATTAGAGTTCTGGAGAGATACCAGTCAATTAGAGTTCTGGAGAGATACCAGTCAATTAGAGTTCTATAGAGATACCAGTCAATTAGAGTTCTGGAGAGATACCAGTCAATTAGAGTTCTGGAGAGAGATACCAGTCAATGAGAGTTCTGGAGAGAGATACCAGTCAATTAGAGTTCTATAGAGATACCAGTCAATTAGAGTTCTGGAGAGATACCAGTCAATTAGAGTTCTGGAGAGATACCAGTCAATTAGAGTTCTGGAGAGATACCAGTCGATTAGAGTTCTGGAGAGATACCAGTCAATTAGAGTTCTGGAGAGATACCAGTCAATTAGAGTTCTATAGAGATACCAGTCAATTAGAGTTCTGGAGAGATACCAGTCAATTAGAGTTCTGGAGAGAGATACCAGTCAATTAGAGTTCTATAGAGATACCAGTCAATTCGAGTTCTGGAGAGATACCAGTCAATTAGAGTTCTATAGAGATACCAGTCAATTCGAGTTCTGGAGAGATACCAGTCAATTAGAGTTCTGGAGAGAGATACCAGTCAATTAGAGTTATATAGAGATACCAGTCAATTCGAGTTCTGGAGAGATACCAGTCAATTAGAGTTCTGGAGAGAGATACCAGTCAATT